>NW_028301536.1:5170000-5387500 GCF_042242905.1 Orbicella faveolata | reverse complement strand
ATTTCAATCGATTCTCGATGCAGGAAGCTCTTGTTTAGACCATTTAGGACGATGCAGGCCTTTACAAAGCAATAGATTGTCTCTCCGCCGCGGTTTTGGTATCTGTACGTTCGTGTTGATTTAGACTCCAATTTCATGTTAAAAGCTCTCTTAAATAAATTGTACAATTCATGATTCAACGAAAAGACGGTGAATTTAGTCTTCCTGACCTCAAAAGGCATACAGGAGAGTTATTTGCTGCTATTTGAGCTACGATAAGCCTCGTGGAAAGCAAGTTCTAGGACAGAATTGTAGCAAGATTATCAGTGACAAGTCAAATTCTATCGCTATGTTTTTCCGAATCCGGTCAGATATTGAGATGAAATGTCACGTAACGGCTACTTTTTGGCTGAAATATAGAGGTAAATTCCACTGCTTACCATGCTCTTGTTAGCGTGACTGGCTAATTTAACCCACAGTAAAGACATAGTGAGGTCATTTAGGTGAAATCGCAGAGGTTAAGCCTGTCTAAATTAGTGCCGCGGCGAACCAAATGATCAATGTAAGCTCTAATTTAACTTTGTTAAAAGCTAACTTTAGGTTGCTATGAGATATAAAAACAGTTGCTATGATATGGAAAAACAGATGCTATATAACATTGAAAAACTGGCAATAAAAAAAAATAATAAATAAAAAATAATAAAATAATAAAATAATAATAATAATAAAAAGTAAAGTAAGAATAAAAAAATGAAGCAGTTGCTATGGGATTTAAAATCTGAAATCTCGTGTTGCTAAAAGATTGCGTTACTTGCTCACAAAGTTCTTGAGTAGGTATCTGTTTCTGTGGGGGCACGCACTTACTAGTTCGTTTCGCTTGTTCAAAGTACACTAACTCTTCTTACAGATGATCACGAATTTTTCAAAAAGACATAAATTACATTTGTTAGTAATGTTGCTATAAGGTCTGCACTACTTAATGATTCTCCACTTGATGGTAAAAGGTTTATTGTTGTCTTTGAGTGTCCAAATATGTTTAGATAGCTCAGTTTTTGGACACTCAAAGACAACAACAAACCATTTACTAGATCATTGTGCGACCTCTATTTTCCAGCACTTTCTCCGGTCTCACTTTTGTACCCGTCCCTACCACTGTAAAGTTATGAGTAGCGCCGTCATTCTTGCCGAGAATTTTGAAAAATTCGTGATCATCTGTAAGAAGAGTTTGTGTACTTTGAACAAGCGAAACGAACTAGCAAGTTATTTTTTTTATTATTTTTTATTTATTTATTTTTTTTTATTGCCAGTTTTTCAATGTTATATAGCATCTGTTTTTCCATATCATAGCAACTGTTTTTATATCTCATAGCAACCTAAAGTTAGCTTTTAATTGCCAGTTTGTGAAATTTAACGGTCATTCGTTGATATTGCCTGATGAGTGTGGTCATCCTTTGACCATACGAAACAGCGTTGTCGCAATAGAACGATGAATTGAAGTCTTGCTACCATTGTTTATTATCTACACTGCTCCTCTCAGAGTCGAGCGCTCTATAAATTTATTCTGTTCAAGTTCAAGAAGTATATATATATATATATATATATATATATATATATATATATATAAACGTTTGATAAAGCAAGGACGGACAACTTCTGACGGTAAAAAAAAGTTAAAAGTTAAAAATTTAATAAATTTAATAATTAAATTTTTAACTTTTAACTTTTTTTTACCGTCAGAAGTTGTCCGTCCTTGCTTTATCAAACGTTTTTAAATTCATTTTTGCAGTGAGGCTTGGACTGTGAATCTTCATTGATCCTCCTGACGCAGTGGCATTCTTTGTTGGCTTGAGGCATTTTATAACCGTTTATATATATATATATATATATATATATATATATATATATATATATTGATGTTAACGTAAATAGACAACTCACTCTAAGCTACAAAATAAATAAGTCAAAGTTAGAACTATTTTTAGATTTAGGTGTTTTTTGATATACGGTTTACTTGAGCTGTTCACCAGCAGCTTATAGGTAAGTAATGAGTCGGACTGCGCAAGTATAATGTAAATAGCAACGTTTCAGTATTGTTCAATACAATCAACAGCCTTGAGTGTCTTGTTCCTTAGGCGTTGTACATTTGTACGATATGTTTGGAGAAGCTGTTTTTTTCCTGTCTCTTTTACGTTTAAACATGTCATGTCAACAGTGTATAAAATATCCTCCGAATATTTGTTTTTTCATTAAAACGGAAGAAAATTTGGATCAATATCAGCAGCTGGGCAAAGTCCCTTACGTAAAAAACTTACTAAAATTACTTAAAAGTCCCCTATGTAACTACAACAATTTAAACTGTTACAATTACTGTCCGAACCCCCTATACAGTTCTGTTGTCCTAAAAGTTCCAACTTCCAACTTCCCTTATAATTCTTAAAATTTTTCAAGATTCTTAAATGTCTTAGAGGTTCGAACTTTAAGAGTCCTAAAAGTTCGAACTTTAAACGTCCTTAAAGTTCGAACTTTAAGAGTCCTTAAAGTTCGAATTTTAACAGTCCTTAAAGTTCGAACTTTTAGAGTCCTTAAAGTTCGAAATTTAAGAGTCCTAAAAGTTCGAACTTTTAGAGGCCTTAAAGTTCGAACTTTAACAGTCCTAAAAGTTCGAACTTTTAGAGTCCTTATCGAAATTTTAGAGTCCTTAAAGTTCGAACTTTAAGAGTCCTAAAAGTTCGAACTTTTAGAGTCCTTAAAGTTCGAACTTTAAGAGTCCTAAAAGTTCGAACTTTTAGAGTCCTTAAAGTTCGAACTTTTAGAGTCCTTAAAGTTCGAACTTTAAGAGTCCTAAAAGTTCGAACTTTTAGAGTCCTTAAAGTTCGAACTTTAACAGTCCTTAAAGTTCGAATTTTAACAGTCCTTAAAGTTCGAATTTTAACAGTCCTTAAAGTTCGAATTTTAACAGTCCTTAAAGTTCGAACTTTTAGAGTCCTTAAATAAAGTTCGAACTTTAAGAGTCCTAAAAGTTCGAACTTTAAGAGTAATAAAAGTTCGCACTTTAAGAGGACTAAAAGGACTAAACTTGTTCTATATATCAGCACCGCTAGGACTCTTCAAAGTTGTGGAAGGTATAGCAACTAAAAATGGCTCTTAAAGATATGATTCAGGCTAGTGTTCTGAAGTCAATCGGTGTAGTTGAAGATCTGACTCAGTTAAATCTGACTGGCGGGTTCAATCACAAACGTATGCTTCCTTTCTCCCTCACCTCCCCCCGGCACCACCTGTCCTCGCCCGAAATAAAAAATTGACTTCTAATAGTGGGTCATTTTGTAATTCAGGCACTCCGTTTGTGTTAAACTAAGTCAATATGGTGGTGTATCAGCAAAGCGTGTAACAGGAGGTGAAACTGTTTATTTAACTCAGCAATAAACAACATATATATCAATGATTACAAGTTTATTCTTTCGCCGATTTATACAGCAATGATTCGATGTTTTTGAAATACAGATGCAATGATTGCAATGGCCAACCTGTTAAACTATCAACTTCATACAACTTTAAAAGTTTCTTAATGCAATACTTGTAACAAAACTAAATCGACTGTCTTTAACTCCTACATGGATTCGCATTTTGGTAAAAATATTGACCCATTAATCATCTACATATCATTGATAACTAAGGTAACTAAGGTAATTGTGTAGTAATAAAGTAGTTTCAAAAAGGTCAAAAAAGATTCTTTTCATTCAGTGGTGAAATGCTAAAAGTTCTATTTGTTTTATTTTTATTTGTTCATTTATTTATTTAACCAGAATTGGCTCTAAAATTTCCATTTTGACCATTATTTGTTCTAAGCTGCGGGTTAGCAGGCGTTGGCTTATTTCCAACTGTTTCCCCTCAGCCAGTTTAGCGTTGTGTACAACGTGGATGGACTGGTTACCGTTTGCTGTTTCCATGATGAAGCTATGATAACAAAGCAGTGTTCTCAGAAAAAACATGTTTAGTAGCAAGACATTGAGCTTAGTTTTTCTTATCAAATATGATTGTATCGTATGTAACACCCATAATGAAATGGCAGCTATACCCATAATGTATAAAATATCGAGCTCATAATTTTCAGTAGAATTCCGACTACATTTCCGTTAGAAAACGATTTCCAATAATCTTCAAGCCGCAGCAAAATCCCGCGGACTGAAATGGTTTTTGAATCTTACAGTTGTTCTCCCGGGCTCATTGTTTCAGTGGTAAAGATTTAGGTTTTAAGTCGCATAATGGTTTGGTAACTTTATTTATTAGTAGTGTTTGCAATCAATTTATCGAGTGGTAACTTAATAATTACATCTTCTTCCAAGCATTAGAAAAACCAGAAAACGTTATTATGTGGACTCCTTCCATTCACTGCACGCTTACAGAACGGCTGTTAGAAAACGTGTTCAGCCAATTGGATTGTAGCATTTGGAAGTATACTATAAGAATTCTATTAATAACCAATGGTGCATACCTTAAATCAAGGTGGATGGATTCGACGCCTTGAACATATTGCAGGGCAAGGAAGTCGTCTTTGGCAAACAGTCTCCATTTTCGTTCCCACTTCTCAAAGAGGGGCGAACAAATAATTTGGCTGCGCAATGGAGTGGGTAATCGCCACTTAAATACGCCAATGACTCCAGTCCCTTTACTTTTAATGTTGAGGGACATCTAAAGGAAGATGACATTGCGTTAAAGATTATTACTTTCCATTCCAAACCACTACTTATATTAAACAGTTACTCGGACATTAAATCCAAGCAGGATAAGATCAAGCTAAGAAACTGAATCCCAAGGTGATCCTCTTTCTTTTTTGGAAATCGTACCCGCGTGTTTGTTTTCTTGTAGTATTTGATGTTTGGTTGGCCTATAGCCTAGTTACGTCCCCGATATCAAGAATTCATTGATATTTCATCTGAGAACACTTTGATATTATAATAATTAAAAAGTGCAAGTCATAAAGGGTATTGTTATTAGTCTTAATAATGTTTTAGCAGAGAAAATCAGTTACCTTTTCCAAGGATTCCCAGAGCAAGTTCGCCCGATCTTTCTCCAAAAGGGAAAAGTGGCGCATTTGGTTGTTGGCGATATGGTCATGTAATTGCCCTCTTCTTAGCGCTTGACCACATCCTTTGACTTGGCAGATCGTCATCACGGCATCGCAAGTCATGGTGTGAGAAGGTATCAGACAACTTCAGGAAAGAAACAGAAGTATGTTGCTCTATCAATTATTGGAGCTTAGAATGCTTCGAGGTAACTGTAAAACTTGTAATCGAGTACCATTTGCGCTACGCAAATTATTTTTGGCCTGCATAATATATTACGTTTTACCATTTTCTATTATTTTTTGGGTATCCTTTAAAATTAACATTCTAACGCGCGACAGTTTCAGTAACACTCCAACTAGCACGAGACAAGACGGGGACAAGAGCGCGCGCACGAAGCGTGAGAACGAGCGCCAAGCGCGAGGTGTACTGCAGGCTATACTCCAACAAACTATATATGAGTAAAAAATTTAATAAATGACGTTTACGACAGAAATATAATCCTGGATATAATGCTAGGAATTATCAGGAGCCGGTACCGAATGACGCGGAAAGAGCACCTTTTCGATCACATGCGTGAGCGGTAGCGAGCAAAGCGATCAGGCAGGAATGAGTCTGGTGAAGAGGTACCCAAAAAGTTACTGTCTCGCCTCGCGGCTTCCTCTCTAGATTTCGCGCTGCGTAAATGCTAAAACATGGAATTATCTAAATCCACCTACAACCACCTACTGAACTGAAAAGTCCACTAGAATTTTGCTTTTTACGTAGTGTCAATGTTTCTCCATCTGGAAATTATGTTGTTATGTTATTATTGTTAAGTTGTTTCCATGGGTGTCTCGTCTCATGTAGACTGTAATGCAGTCGTGTTTTCTTTCCTGTTCGGAAGGCGCGAAGCGCCGTGACTGTAGTCCTCGCGTGTGAAGCGCGCGAGCCTCACACGGGCATGTGAGGCGAAAAAACGACTGTCGGCTTTTCATACAACGAATTCGTTCTGACCGGTGGTTCGAATGATGTCACTAAGGTGTCAAAAATTCCTTGACACCTTCACTGAATGATTCGATACTTTCGAGAGTGTCTAAACTTTGTAATTTTTAAATCTCAAGAAACAGTAAATAAACTGTCTGCATTCGCGCACCGAATCTCTGCAATTTTCATTCCAAACGTTGTCAAAACTCGTTCAATGTTATTTGCTCTTGTTCGGACAAATGACAATAATTGTTCCACTGAAGGACCTGAAGCTGCATGTGGTGAGGTGGAAGCTAAGCTTATATCAACTTATTTTAAAACTGTTTTGATTCCTTTGTTGTACGCTCGCTCCGCATCCCGATTTGAGGCAATTTCAGATGGTTTAATTAAAGCCTTGCTTCGTTTTCGCAGCAGTGAAATTCACACCTTTAGCAAAGGGCCAAAGGTTATATTACGTAACCTCATCAAAATTTCTGCGTCCCGTTGACCTCATGGATAGTTCAACAATAATCTAACAGAAAGCAAAAAAAAAAAAAAAAAAAAAACAGAAACATTTTCAAACAGGATTGAAACTCCCTGTTTGCTAATACTGATGGTTTTCTGACTTTTGTTTTACGCCCGGATTTACGCCCCGAGAGCGAAAAACAATATTCGGAAATCTGCTCCACTGGGGTGAGAGCTATGAAACAAGCGCGATTCCAGATTGCGCGAGACAGTAAGGGAAAATCATAAAACAAAATAGTAGGATAATATACCATGAAAAAAAAATGAGCACTGTATTGCCCTTATTACACATCTTTCCCTGGAGAAAGTCATGTCATGAAATTGTTTGCGATTTGAGACCAAGTCATCAACATGTAAGTGAGAATGAAAAGTTGCAGACTGATAGCTCGTTTTAGTAAAAACAATGAAAATGATGAATTACGCTTAGTACTCAACGTACCTCTTAACCATTTCACCGCACTTTAAGGGACAAGCAATTTCCCTAAGTGCGCACTCGGAGTCCTTATGAACAGTCTGTTCTCTTCTCTGTAGCTTCTCGCCGCATTCGCAATCGATTTCCACCATAGGACACACTTGGACGTGGTTTCCCTGATCGACGCGTCTTAATGTTTCGCGACAAAGATCGCACGTAACATCTGTTGAAGTACAGCTTTCCACATGTCTCAGTGCAGCGTCCAGTGGGAACTTTTCCGAGCAGGCGCTGCATTCCCCCTCTTTGGTGCTGAGCACGTTCAACGCGAAATGGTTCTTACAGAAAGTACGGACGGGCTGTCGACACAACTGACAGAGCACAGGGCCGCTCGCCTCTTGTATAATTTTTTTTACGCAGCATCCACAAAATGTGTGCCCACAGGGTGTTGCGATTTGCGCATCGATTATTGGGTTATAACTGCAATATAAATCAGAAGGGCCACATTGTGAAATCTTCAAACTGGTAGAAATGGACAAAGAAAAGAAATTATGTTACGACATTATAGCAATGGTATGTTTTCCTACCAAACATTACAAAGCAATTCCTGTGGAAGATCTTCGCTAAACCGTACATAATCGAACACTTGCTTGGATGGCGTGGTAAAGCTCATCATGGCCCATCCTGTCTCCGACAACTTGTGTGCGACTGACTTGTGTGTAGCCTGCGAAGGCTGTCTTCGGCGGAGACAAGCGACAGCCGGAAATAGGTCTACGTTTGCAGGCTAATGACGTTGCACGAGCCGATCTCGGTTCCAGTCGCCTGCGCCAAAAAATGAATCAAAATTTAAACCACGGGTCCTTTGGATGGAACGCACTAGAGAAGGGATTTATGAAATAATTTACAAATATATTGGTGACATGTCAATGGGCCAAAAGCCCCGACAAAGACTATAGCTTCCTACAGAGATTCTCTTTGGGCTCGTCACAAATTTCTCCATCTCACTACCTGAGAAAAAAGGAATGGGAATCAAAGAGCCCCTCCCAGGGGTTTTAGGGAACAAGAGAACTGGGACAGTTATTTTTTGGGAACAGGGGATATTTTCAAATTATTTTCAGGGAACAAGGGAACTCTTGAGTAGATTGTTGGGAACAAGGGAACACCGATCTACTTTCAATAAAATATTCTTTTTAACTTTCCGAGCCCCTAAAATATAAAATATCTTACGTTCTTGAGTGTCAGGCGAAATTATTTTCGAGATGATTATTGTTACGAGCTCGTGAGAATGTTTGTTTCAACATTCACGGGCGCAGTCTATGTCGCACAGCTTCATTTCAACTTCATCAGCGTAAAGGGTCTTCTATACAGTTAAGTTCTACGCTTCTTTATGGGATACTGCCATTGAACAATGTGGTCTATGTGTCTGCACACGACGATAATGGAGGGATATACAAACTTACCTTTAACTGATCATGACAAAAGGTGGCTCGGCTGAGAAGATAGTGAGTAATGGTGGTTTACTCTGCAACAACGCACACAGTTTAACCACCTTCAATGACAACTCCTTTGAATTAAGTGACACTGGAGACTCGTATATCAAGGCTTATAAACCTACAGCAGAGCAATGTTCTGTTGTAGTTGGCAATAGAAAAGACAGAAGAGATGGAAGTAAAGCCCAGTTTTCCCAGCCAATAGGCATCTGCTTTGATTATGACACTCTCAGTTTACCGTCGACACCTCAACAGGTACCCTCCGCATGACAAGCAGGGTCACTAGTTTGGAAGACTATTGGAAGCATTTGCATCTGTTTGGAGAGACATTTGGACTTCACACAAAGACTAGCACCTTGGTCATAGTGGAAATCCCCCAGGCAATCGAGAGGCTACAGCAAGTTTACTCCTTTGACAAAAATTGTGTTGATGCAGTTATGATCCTTATTGGTACCACAGCTGTGACACAAGGCCCTCAACGAACAACTGTTTCGTCTGTTGTCATGGAAGATGAAAGAAGGATCCTGAAGTCTCTGCGTGACATCAAGGACCTGCTTAATCATTTTACTCCAAGCCTTACCACCAAATTTAGCATCAAAAGTCTTCTAACGCTTGTGCCCCTACAGCTTGAATTCGATTACAGATTAAACAGGGCAATCAAAGAACGGTTTAAGAGGCAAAGTTTTACACCATTTGCTTACTTCACAGCTCCCAAGTCCAGGTTTTCACCACCACATATTACAATGATTTACCCAAGTTATGCCCTCCAAAGGCACACAAACTATCTGAAAAGCAGGTGAAATGAGGAACTGGAGAGCAATGTATGGTCAGAGTGTCCTCCAGAAAACAGTGCGAAAAATGAAAACAAAGGACAATCCAGAAACTCTGCCCATAAATTTGTATGCAGCTGACTCTCTGACTGTACAGCCCCTAGATTTCATAGTGCTGAGAGGAGCAGCAGCAGTTCCAGTGCTGCATAGGGACACAACAGAGACTTTTTACAAACTAAGGCAGATTGTCGGTGTTAATTAAAGCTGATTCCATCAATACTCGTCAATTGTTCATAATGGCTTGTCTGCAAGAGAATGTGAGTGTTGGCATGAAAAGGGTGACAGCTAAAGTGTTTATACAAGATCCTTTCAATCCAATGCTTTTCACGGAAGATGCAGAGAGATATGTCGATGTGAGCAACATTGTTTGTGCCCTAACCTGCTATAACTACCGTAAAGATGCCTTAGAGGTTGAAGAAGATGATCTTATCCTTCTCCTTGATGCGCCTCACCACACCAATGAAGTCGTCACTGTTACAGAAGGAAGGGATTTTTTTCTCAAAGGATTAGTTTAATTGAGATTCGATGGATTTAGGAAATTGAAATTTGAAGTGAATAATTTGCAGATTTACGCTGAACACTTCTATTGGCCAACCCGAGGCTCTTTTTGGGAGGATCATCTGTCCAGAGGCGATCCCCGCCCATTTTTCATTTATTTCGACAATTACCTTATAACATTAATTCAATTTCCAATATGGCGGTAATATAAAAGTAACATTTTTTGCGCTTGAGGCGTTATCATTTACCTAAGCAAATAGGCACAAAACAATATTTCGTTACACTTTAGCTCATACACCATGATAAACAAAAATTTGTATGCGTGATTAATGGAATAAATGGAATAAATGGCAATTGCCGCTGAGCAAAGTGAAAATATTCCTGAAAAAGTACACAATCATCAAATTCTTATTTTAGTATTTCTTTTCTAGTGATATAATTGTACCTGTAAATTAGCCGGTGAACTACGGCAGTGTACCGCCATAGCTATATCTTCACATTATACAGGAGTACACGTTCCTCAGATCTGCATTATAAACTAGCTTTGTATAGACCGCCGTTTCTCAGATAAGATAGCTGATTCGGGGAAATTAACTCAATTAGGGATTAGCCCAGAACAACTCGCTAGGCTGTGGGAACGAAACTTGTCACGGGGTGCAATTTACTTTACTGGATCTGCAACACCTGGAATACGGACACTTCTGGAACATGATCTCCACGGGTTTACTCTTCTTTTCAGATCCCGAGATAAGTGAATTGCAACCCGTGACAAGTTTCTTCCCCAGAACCTGAGCTAATTCCCAGCCCCCGACTCAACTGCCTAAGTTTCCAGGCAGGGTCTCTCTAAAATCATCTCCCTCATTAATTGATAACAGAAGCCGTAGTTAACTTGATTAACCCAATCCATAGATCCCTCGGAAAAACTTCATTAAGAACAAGCCTCTTAAGATTTATGATTTTCGTGACCTGATTCAGGATGGACGTGCATCAGTGGAACAGGGGATATGGTTATTTCTCAATCATTTCGAGCTTTCGAGTTCTTAAAATTTTGGTAAATCTCAGCCTCAACGTTCTTATAAAAAAGGTTCTTATAAAAAAAAGAGTGTACTCTAAAAGGGCGAGTGGAATAATTGGTTTATTCTTGAAAACCGCCCAATACATTAAAAGAAACCAAGATAATATATAAATAACAAGCCTATCCCCCAAACTGTCGTTAACACAGAGTTCCATCCATGGCAGAAAAACCTACTGCAGACCGACCAAGTGTAAGTTGCTATTCGGATTGTAAGCCTGCGTTTAGATCCCGGAAACACGTGGATTAAGATAAATGACGCTTGGACGAATATGTGTGTTTAAATATCCGATCTAAAATGTATTAAAGATAATACAGAAAATTTTCAATGTGTTCATCACTTACTAATTAGGGGTTAAGCGACGAAATTTTCTTTTTGAAAGAGAAGTGGTTAGCTTATAATTTCACCTTGTCGTAGCAGTACACTTGCAGGCAGACAGGTCATGGGGACTAGAAAATTCACGGCTTAAACCAGGCCGGGATATTGTTTTCTATAAATCAAATTTTCCAATTATATTGTAAATCAGTAGTATGTAAATTGCAGTGAATGATGACTGTAAGAGTCATTCTCTCTCATAACTTGAAGTTTTGCTATGTACGGAAAGACCAGAGCTTCAATTTGGTCATCACAAGTGTGTGGTCATGTTGACCAAGCGCAGAAACTGTTTTTCTTGTTGCATTTAGATGTAATGGTGTCTGGCTCCACAATTCCAAGGAAACTTGATTTTTAATCAGTTTGTTTGCTCAGTTGCGGTTGCAAGTGCCACTATAGACACCTTTGTAAAGATGGCAACTTTTCATGTAAATACAACGGGTTTCAAGTATTATATATTTAACGGAGATTATGCGTGATTTAGATTGTTGAAATTGATAACACACAAGTTCATCAGCTAAATTGCTTTACGCGATTTGCATCGCTTCCGAAAACCCTTACCCTATTTACGACCTGACCGTTAATTCGATGCCTTATTTATGAGCGGCTCGCGCACTCGCTTAAACATGATTTATGAAGAGCTTTTGAGGATGGTCCTATCCACAATGATGAAAAATTAGCTTCCACTGGAAGAAAAGAAAAATACCCAGTTTAGACTAAAATGCTAAAACGAATGCTATTTGAGACTAAATGACCAAAACGTTAACGGATGAAACCACACATACCTATACGAGTAGTCTTTGGGCTATTTTTTCAGTTTGAAAGCCACTAATTAACAATTATCCTGCGAAATCGCGCGGAATATCGCCTGATACTTAGCCGACGAGGCCGTAGCAATTTTATCCGGGCAGGAAAAAAACTCTTTTATTTACAGTTTTTTTGCTTGTTGCGGCGTACAAAATTACGTATATCGCAGGATATCTGTTATCTACGGATGACAGATATTGAGAGAATCATGACCATATTTGGACAGTTTTCCATTTTTTTGAATAATAATATAGGATAAACGCAAAGACAAAACATGGCTGCCCTTTACTTTGGTAATTCATAGCCTATCTACAACATTGCGCCCTCAGTTAGAGAGGGTGTAGGACTGGCAAGACGAAATAAATAAGCTAAGTTAGGCATTTCTTGCTCACAAAAAGACATCTACAAGTGGTCATATTGACTGTTTCAAAAAAAAAAAATAGTATAAAATATTATTCGATGTATTCTTTGGCGTTCGCAGATATATGGGATGTTCAGGTACGCCCATTCTGTGTTAAGAGGTCGAGGGTCTTTCTCACGGCCCTGGGAGTGCTTAGTTTTGTGTACAGTGCTTTCAGGATACCCGTTAAGACGGAGGACGCCCTATCTCCAGCACCAAATTATGACTATTGCAAAACGCTGTTTAAAAATCACGTGTAACATCTGAACAATGACAAATCCTCCGTGAAGAAACACATTTCAAAGTGCCAAAACAAAGTTCACAAAGACATCGAAATCAAGACCATCGTACCAGATGACACTCGCTCATTAGATCATATCATCCATTTTAATTCATATTTGTACCTTATTAATATTCTCATGGATTTTTTTAACGATTTTATATCATTATACAGTAGTGTAAGGCCACAATTGAACTTTTGCCACTTTCCTTTGAAATGCTACTGAAAGACAACTTCCAACGATTATACAAATTTCCTTCTTTAACCATTTTACAGTAGTCACTTATATTACTTTTAGCCCCCACCCCTCTTCCTTCTTCCTCAACACTATCCGTTTCTATGATTGACTTTCATTTCCTACTCACTAAAAACGGCTAATCATTCTTGATTAAAGTTCCTCTCAAAAGGGCATGGAAGCGAGTCAGAACTTCAAGACCACGCGCAACCGCACCACTTGCTCGATCAATTAAATTATGGCATGGGCCACCGATAAAACGAAAAAAACTGGTGAATTCAAGCAATTCAAGTTGAAACGAGACTGACAGCCAAATGAACAAATATCGTTGAGCACACATTTATCAAACATACAGTGAGCCGGGTACGCTCTAACACAATCTTATCTCATTAAAAAATGTTCCTTCCTCAGGGTGTTATTAATCCTCAGCATTTACACATTTGGTGTTTTTTGGATCAGCAGTCTAAAGTTGATAATATCGTGGAATGATTAGAATCAAATTAGTGAACACAGAATTTAGTCCCCTCCATTGCCTCCACATTTCTTCATTCAGAAAATCTTGAAGGTCCAACTGACGGATGCCCCTCTCCCGTTTAATGTGGTACTTCAGTTGACTCCATGCCGATTCCACCTCTTGCGTGTGAATGCCTGTGAGAGGATCCACAAAATGATTTTGGTGAACAACAACCCTATGCAAAGAAACGTTAGGTACGTGAAGCGGCAAGTTCCTATAGGCAGCCCAGTCATCTGAGTGAACCTCTGACCTCGGAAGAAGAACCCTTTGCAATATTTGAGTTAATGTCGCTCTATCTCGCCGTGGAACCACCTGGAAATAACCGCGGCATGGGTTATACTCTGTTGAGATAACTCCAAAAACCCATACGTCGTCCCTTGGTCTTCGCCCTCGTTGATACTACAAGGAAACAATTAATACTCAAGATTATACGTGGGAAGTAGCACTTCTTTTGTCAACTTCACTGGGCATTACTGTAATGCTTAAAATTATTTATTAAATGATTAAAGGTTTAACTGGAAATACTGGTTTCAGTTGTGTTAAGGTTACATATGTAGCATGTACAAGACCCTGACTTACCTTGGATTTATGTTTAAACTGGCTTTCGTCGCATTTTACAACGTACACTCTACCCCCGAATGGAATAACGGGTCTATCTTGTAGATCTCTTCCACAATAATGCCGAAGTAATGCGTAGATGTTCCCGACAGTATTCTTCGACAGAGTGAGCATATTTGCAACAGTCGTACGTAGCTCACGAACGCTCCAGAAATACATACACAAGAGAATTTTTCCCAACGGGACTCTTGACAGCTCTCCAAAGAAACTTCCAGTTCGGAGAGATTTCTTACGTCGACAGGTAGAGCACCTCCTATGTGAAAAAGAAGCAACACATGCATTTTAAAAATAAATGTCTGTTCTTTCAGGCCCTGATTACAACCATGGTGCTAGGGTACCTTAGGACTCCCGCCTTTCTTTTTCTCCTTTGGGGGAGGGTAGCTAGGGTAACCTTAGCTGCGCACCAGGTAGCCTGCGTAGCAGACGTTTTCAAAAAACGCACAACATTATTTTGTGCCATAAAAAGCAAGGTGACAATTCGCAATTCAAGATTATTTCAGTTTGGCTTTGGATAGAACATTGTCAAAATTTTCTTCGTAAAGTTTGTCGATCGTCACTGTCGCATTGGAGAATTGTTGATAGTTTTCAGTCAAATTTATGCCAAACTAAGGAAAATTAATTGTTTTGGCATCGTGACATCTTTGAAGTAATTCAGAGCTCTTTGAGTTTTAATGCCGTAGCATGCAAGTGGTCAGGAGGTGGTCATTTATGATGGCGTTACTTTCGAGTAATAATTTAACTTTTATTTCCGGAAGAGCGTTACAATCAGAGTGGGACTCCCATCTCGATTACTAGTTTACTCTATGACACCCTCAAAAATAATCACGAATCGGGGATTGATGTATCATCAAAAAGTCTCACCCGAATTCACAAAGCGAGGAGGAGACTCCCTGTTGTAAGCTCGATTAACAGCCGCTGTTCGGGAAAGGAGCCCGCGCTCCTCCCCCGAAGGTACGTGTGCGGCCCGCTTCCGAAAACCCTTACCCATTTATGACCAAAATCTGCGATTTTCCATACCTTATTTATTATTGACCTGACCAAAAATTTGATACCCTATTTATGATCTGACTCTTACGTAATTAGGGAAATGGCTTTATCTATCATGCGTAGCAGGCGTTAAACGGGGTAGAGGGCAAAGCGCAGATGGGAGAAGAAGGGCGTGATGAAGAAGTAGCTTCTTCTAAAAAAAACCGAATTGAAAACTAGAGTGCAAAAATCGATACCCTACTTATTAGCAAAATGGCGGCAAAATGGCTAAAATCGATAGCCAATTTACGACCAAAACGGCTGAAAAACCGTACCCTTTGGGGCCGCACATACCTATATAGCCCATGTAAGGAAGTAGCCCCCCCCCCCCGGGGCTTTAGTACTGCAATTTTTTAAATAGAATACTAACCATAGATACCCATCCACGTGATCTTCATTCCTCTCAGTCAACTCCATTGCTCGATTGCATGGCCTGCATCTTAGTGGATTGGCCAGCAAATTGTGACCCTGCAACCATCGAATCAACTCTAAAATAGGACCGTTTGAAAGGGTCGTAATATCAATGAGGTTCATTGTTTGCTCAGTGCTGCGATATTGACAGTCTCGACGAATGGTCTCTAACACGGTACTTCCTGTAAAATCTCCAAATATGGTAATGATTCCAAACAACTCTGCACTGAAACATGAGTACCGTGGACCACGCGGCACATCGCATTGTCTTCCTTCGAATCGTTTAGTGTGGTGTACGCAGAAATTCCATAAGAATGTCGGACAAAGGTGGTCGAAAACCAAGAGCCAGGAATCTCTCCAGAACTTTTATACTTCTGAGATCAGATGATTCGAATAGTCGCGTTCCTAGATCAGCAACGCTTAAGACACTCGAGGCAAGTGGACGAATAAAGGAGATTGAATTTAGCAATAATGCGACATCGCAGCACATCACTGAGTTGGTCATGAATGCCTTTGGTCAACTTAACCAATCAAACATTTCCAGGTACTAGAACTGAAGCTATAACATAAATATCACTTTTGGTCTTTACAACAAAGACTTAATCCTGAGATTTGTGTTGTATTGTTATCAATATCTTCTTTTTTAGGCTTGTCTTGTATAAGACTGTTGGAAACACATCCGTTTTAAGCCGGGCTGGTAGAGCTGGAAACATCTGCGGAGACACCCTCAAGCGTATTTATAAATCTCGCGCAAAGGTGTTCCTTCGCTTAGAGGACGGTAAGAACATCTAAATCGTAAGCGACGTAACATTGAGCATAAGAACTCGGTATCCTGTTCGGCTGTTAATGTAGCTGTCAAATCACACTTTTATTTTACAAGGTAGCATTATTGGTGATCATATTTGAACGCAGCTAAACGCTTTGACGAACGAGCCATCGATAAGATAATTGGTGTATCTTTGTGATTCAATGAAATGGAAATAAATGGCCTTTATTCTTTAAAGCGCTTCTGAAATATGTAACTGGAATATATATGTTAAGGTGGCTCCCTATAGTTTTACGATCGCACGCGCGCTGGGGACGAAAGTTCAAGCAATCTGCGCGCGCTCGAAGGGAAACGTCAGTGTTTTTCTATATTTTATTACGTCAACATGAGCACAGAAAGCAAAACTGACAGTGAAATTTCTCGAGGTTCCTTCGGTGAAATTCCGTAAAATTTGGCAGACTGTTAATAAATATGTTACTTTAGTCGGAACTCGTTTTCCAGGGAAATCTATTAGTCCATTTTTTTAGCAGCGGTAAAAGACGTAAATCTGAAAAAATCTAAAAAACTGCCTTTACAAACCCTACTTTTTTCGTGTTTAAAATTTGTGTCCTGCTGGGTGCGATGTGCTGTGAAAATTTTGGAAGATTTCACCGAAGGAAATTTAAGAAAATCGCAAATAAAGCCTTAAAAACGGCGAAAAACACATTGATCTGGGCATTTATAATTTAAGACTTAAACCCAAAATTTTAACATAGACGGTACTAAAACACTATTTAATCATTGCTTATTACATTTGGCAAGTTTGAGAGGACTGGGTGAAAAACACAAATGCAAAAACAACATTCAAAACATAACGCTTGCGCGCGCAACGCCATAAATGATTACCCTATGGAGCCACCTTAAGTGGTACGGCGCGCAAGAAAACCCACGCGTGACGCGTCGATTCATGAGTTATACATCGAGTTACGCGTGATCTGTGTGACCATTTGATCTTATGCATGTAAAGCAATTGGATTTCATTTTTTTCACAGAAAGTGGAGATGGTGCAGGGCCAAGTAATCAAGAAGCCGGCCAAAGTCAAGCTGAAGGTTCGTTGGAGTTGTTTATTCTATTTCTAAACACTAATTTGAGCATCAACTTAAACAGTTGTCTATGAAGTATTTGCTGACCAATTTTAAGTGATATACATATATACTTACATAGTTTTTAAATTCTTGATGCACAGGAGGAAATGCAGCAACTCAACAAATTGAGATTGAGGATGATGATTCCAGTACTGCCCTAGCTCCACAATTCGGTATGGTGCTTTTATTTGTCCTGTTGGTCATACTAGTCATATTGATGTGGTTGTTTGAGTGATGGTCAGTGCATTGCGTTTCTTTGTTGTGTGACAGACAAATGGCATTCAGTACGTGAGAAGTCATGTTGATGGTTTTTTAGTGATAATCATGAAGCATTGCATCTAGAACCCAGACAGCTTTCACCCATACAAAAAGGTTGTGTGTGCTACGACTGCCTTCCGGAACAAAAACATCGTTTCATGACAGAACCCAATCAGATGCCGTATCCAAATTCGAAAGAATTGGAGCAATTTATTACGGGCAAATAACAAGTCTTAAAACTTCCATACAAGTCAACTGTTACATTGTACTTGTGTGTATCTTAATTGATAGTTGTGTTGCAATTACGAGATAAGGTTTTTAATTATATATTTACCTCACTCTTCAGATGATGACAGTGACGATGATTTAGGGACGCCAGTCTTCTCGTCCACTCCCACCCTAGTGCCCAAATGTACAGGTAAATCTTCTATCGTGATAACATGTCTACTTATAAGTTCAAGTTGTAATATTTGGAAAAGGTATGTCTGATGTATAGGCATTTAATATATTAAGACTTCAGATCTTAAGCGTTACCATTTGTGATAATGAGAAGTGCTTCATTTCGGAAGTCTCATGCCAGGACAGAGAGGATAAGTTAGGGAGAGAGTATTGATTACAGCTGTAGTTGCAAGTTATTCAGTTATGGGCAATGATTTTTTTCAACTTTCTTTTCAAAGATTCTGTACAAAGGAAGGTGGAAAAGATTGTGGAGACATTTTATAGTAAGTCAAGATATAGTAAACAAGCACTATGACAGCTGAATGTATTAATGTTCTTGATATTCTTGACTTAATAATAATTTATTATTCTGGCATCAGCATTTGAAAGATAGATTTGAGAAAAAATTAAATGGGTACTCAATTGTATAGTGTTGGTCACAAAATAATTCCTATGTTAGAGTAACATTTAGTTGGGGTTTGATTTGTAGATTCAATCACTATCAGTGGTACAGTGACGAAGGATGTTAATCAGAGTGCTGATCAGGCAACAGAAGGTAAATGTTGATGATCCTAACCAGTACTGTTAAGAAAAATATAACTTAAGTTAATTGATGTTTCATTAAAGACTGTGATGATATCAATATTGTGCCACAATCACACATAATTACAAGTGTCAAGAGACAACATGTATAATTAATCTGGTCACTAGTATAAATAAGTAATTAAGCCGTCATTCCTAAAAAATATCTCACGATCAGGCACTAAAGAAAATTATTATATGACCACCTCTGTAAGCGGGCAAGATGAACCGAATATCATGCTGTGATTAGCTTTGTCACGGTCATAAACATGCAAAAAAAAAAAGAACTTGGTCAATATCCAGTCATCTATCTCAACCTCCTGTTGGTCAATAACCCATATTTATCATCAAGGCTTCGGTCTGGGAAAAATTTTGAGGAGCCCAAAGTTACGTAATATTGATTAAATCACGATCAAGTGCCCATCATTAATACGCTCATCAATGAAAAAGCTTTTTTTTAAAAAATGCAGATAGACCAAGGAACTCACCAGAATTACAGCAAAGTACAGTCTTAACATTTTTAAACCTGTCTGTGGTTACAGTTACACAATGTGAAAATTTATGTTCAAAGATTAATGCACTTTAAATGACAATCCAATTACAATACACAGTACTGATTTAAATAATCACATTGATTTCCATTTTTAGTTGGAACTGTAGAAGAGGAGTGCAATCATCTGATAGGTGCTGAAGCAAGTGAGTTGATAAGTGCAATTTTTATCATCAATTTACAAGTCACTTTAAGTTAGGTTTTAAATTTTTGCAGTGAACCCAGGTGATGGCTCAGGTGAATCATGGTATTGCATCCTAACCCCTTTGCTGGCACTGCACTACACAAACATCTATTAAATAGAAAACTGGCCTAACAATTCTTCTGCACTCTAACAACAATGAGAGTCCTAGTACTAAACTGTGGTTTTGCACTCAGTGCATATTTGTCTCATTATTACAAGTATACATACATTTCCTCAGATGAATCAGCATGACCTGCATATGATGTGCAGCTCTTGACAAAGTTGATGGAAGCGTATAAAGTACCACAAAGGCTCCAGTTTCTCTGCCTTAATGCTCAGGAAGTAAGTGATAGCAAATTCACGTTATGATAATTATAGATTTGTCAAACAAGAACCTGAGGTATCGACTGTGAATGCATGTTCATGACACACCAAACTTTTTTGCTAATAGCACATAAGTGCATTAGTACACAAATTTTGAAAGTGAATATGAAGATCTAGAGGGTTTCATCTCGGACAGGCCTGCACCCCCTGCATCTCCCTCTAAATCTGCCTTAGAAGAATAAGCATGTGAAGTTTGCTTGGGCCTGAGTGGTACTCAAAAAAAGAACTATCTTATTTTATCCCATTAAGTTGTGATGACTGTTTGATTATGATTATTTAGAAGTATTTGTGGCAGGGCAGATTGCTTTAAGTGTGTACATATTTTATGCAAAGTAGGCCCAAGCGAGGGAGTGTAAACTAAATATCTGTCAAAAAGTTGTGTTATGATGTTATTAAGCTTAATTAGTGTTATAAAGTAAAAATCCCGGATTTAAAAAATACATGTATAAGAGTACAAATCCCCAAAACACGTAGAGGTATATGCGGGATATAATAATTTAACAGCAGAGTTTCTTATAATTTCTCAGATGAGGAGGCAGAGCCATGAAGATTGCACTCCACTAGTGCTTCTTCGATATATCCCAAGTGCAAAGGCCATTAGCATTATTAGGTGGGTATTAAAGATTTTTTTTAGGAATACAACATGTAGTACAACTAATGCAGCTATTTTCTTCATTTTCTTGATAAAAGACACTGTGTTTTCGTTATGACAGCTTGTCGTATCTTCTTGTTCACATGGTCATGCATGTTTTACACTGTAGTATTTAACCATTTTCCTTTTGTTGTGAACAATACCGTATAGGAGCCTCATTAACTATTACTTTTTTTACCTTTTTGGTTCAGATCATTAATGACGACAATAGATCTTTTGCCACAGCTGGCCAATTGCTATGTACATGTAGCTTTGAAAGGGAGCCAGTTTGACGAGGAAGGTAACTAATTTGTGGTATGCTACTATTACATATGTTACAGGGCTCAAAATAATTTTTGAATGGTGGCCAGTGGTGTTAATTATAATTTGAAAGTGAGGTACCTGACCAGTCAAAATGACTGCCATACCAAAATTTTGTCTGGACAAATATTCATTTTGGCCAGACACTGTCCATTGACTGGCTGTTATGAGCAAGGCTGATGTTGCTTTAAACTAATTCTTTGTATTATTTGATACTACCTTACAACACTTGCAAAAAGGTGATGTGTCCTTTGATTGCTATATTGTAGCATGTGGAAAGCAGGGAATCTTCAACAGTGGAAGTGACATCCAGGTGCACATAATGCATCCAACAGCATCGGCAGCTAGGATGGTTGTAGGAAACATTTTGACAGGTGATCATAATGCAATACTACCTTGCTTGTGTATGTGTGTGTGTGTGTCAAATGTTAATTTGAGATAAAAGGTTATGTCATGAGTGGCCCTCTTTTAGCCTTGTTTAAAAAGTGCAAATTGTAAATTTCTTGAGAAAGAAACTACCAAAGCAGAAGAGATGAAAAGAACCCCCTTAGTAAAAACATTATGCAGTGGTTCCTGAGGTTTGAGAAGAAATGATATGTACATGTAGGTTGTGAATGGGAAGTAATCACATGCTTAGACATGCTAATGGAAGTGTTATATTTAAAATTCCCATTGAAGGAGAGGAAGACAACTTCCTTGTTCAATTGAGCGATTCAATCCAGGATGCTCAGGAAGCTGCCGAGGCTATCAAAGCAAACAGGTAAGACTAGTATTATTAGTTAGGTTTCCTGTATTGAATGCTATTTTGGCTTAATGAATGTAGAAGTAATACTTTTGTCACTTTTTATTAGAAGGAAGGTAGAGTTAAGTACTGTTATTATAAATGAATTGAGGAACGCCTGTTAAGTTTTCTGCTTCTACACTGTATCTCCTCCACTATAATAAAATATTCTCCATTCTCTCCAGTAGTAATTGTTAAGCGAGTAGGGAACATGATTTATTCTTTTTGTGATGTATTCTTACATGCATTTTAATCATGCAAAATGAATCTTACACAGCAAAAGTCAAAAGTATGACTTATTGCTTGTGGAACATTAGTGTCATTGGTGTATTAAACAGTAATCATTCATGATTACATAGTGCATGAGAGTCTTTTGAAAGAAATTTGTTCTAGATGACACTTTTCCAATCTAATCTGCCAAATGCAAGAACTGTCACAATTTCTGTTATTACAACATTTTAATTGTAATCAATATTAATACAAACTGGTAAATTATTACAGGGAACTTTTACAGCAAAACAGAGTAATACGGAGGCGACAAGAGGCGGAATTATTACTATCGGTAAGTTTCAATTGAAAACGCTGATCGTGCTCAATTTTTAACCAAATTTGAAAATATTCAATGGTACAGACATGGGTAGAAATTTGAGGGAAATTGACATCGAAAAGGGATGAAACAGGTTTGAAAGTTCTCCCGAACATTTTCAGGAGCAGGAAGACCAAAGAAAACATGCAGAAGAAACCCAAGAAAGTCAAAATGAAACAGTTGCTGATGATGACGAGGTAAGTGTTATTCCTTACAGTTAAAGTGTACCCCTCAAGAATACATAAATGAATTCATTACTTGAATATTGAACCCACTAGCCTTTTCAAGACTGCAATCTTGTAATTTTTTCACTATTGCACTCGTTATAGTCATTTCAAGATTCAATGATATCAAATTCATTTTTTTAGTTAATTATAAAACCCATTATATGTACATGTATATTCGGGTAAAGTAGCACTGACAGTAATCAATTCATCATTGCATTCTCGAAACGTCTAGTGCATTCAAAATTTGAATAATCGATTCATTAAATAAAATGTAATATTGAGGGGTATGCCTCAATTGCTTGTACTGCAATATTTAATTTAATCATACCAATGCAGAACGTATTTCGAGCCACATTTCCTACCATTTGCATAATCCACAGGCACTAACCACAGGTAAGCAAGTTAGGTAAAAAGTTAACCTGTTGATTATTATTGTAGCTAAAAACTCATGAAATTATTTGTTTTAACTCCTTCCAGGTTCGACGCAAAAGGTTGTTAGCTTTAGATGCCCAGGTACAAATTATACTCTAGTAATTATCATAGATTAAAGAGACTCTGTTCGAGCGTGGGAAGGTAAAGCAAAACTTCCCTGTTCTAACAGCGTTTTGTGCATGAGCTGCTAGATGACATGACATTGGGCTCCTTCCAGCAGGGGCGGAAACAAATAAATTGGTCACTAAGCATGTGAACATGTATGGGTTAAAGTAATATCAGTTACGACCAGTCAGTACAAAATACGCAGTGATTAAAGCGTGATTTTAAGAGGTTTAAACAAGGGACAGAAGAAAGAAATCTATTTTGGCGACAAAGCCAAAAACTGATGCATGTATTTCATCATGCAAAATAGTCGTAACCTCAAAGAGACCTTTGATTTGAATTTCAATTGTATTTCTAACACCTGAACAGTTAAGCTAAAGTAATCGGTCAAACACTAAGATTTGTTATCAACTTCAAAGGATTGTTACTGAAGTTTCAAAATACATCATGGTAAAGGTAAAGACACTCAAGGATGTAAGACATTTTATTTGTTTGTTTTAGGTTGGCACTTCGAAACGCCCCCGGGAAGAGAGTTCTGTGGCCGATGATAGTGGAACAGTAAGGAAGTTGTTTGGAATCCAATACGTTTTTCATTGTTTGGGCTAAAATAATTTTATGATTGTTTACATCATCATCTACCCACTTTCCCCTTCCCTTCACAGTTAAAAAATAGATGAACCTAATCACCTTAAATCGATGCAGGGGGCACCATCGTTCATTCGTCCATAACAGAGGCAAGAAAAGTAACTTAAATTTCTAACTTGCCCAATTGCCAAGGACCTAGGCAAGTAATCTGCAATCTAATTTTAAAAAAAAGGAAACTAAGACTTGCCCAGGGCAAGCAAAATTTGAGTGCTGCTTGTCAGAAGGCAAACTGGAAAAAAAGGTTTTTCTCGAGTCCTGAGTTTCTTCACTTTCTGATACTTAATGGTACTCTTAACTGGGCTTTATCATCACTGAAAATTAAAAGTAAATACATTCTTCTTTGATTTTATTTTCAGGTTACATTCAGGATATAACTTAGCTGTATCATTGATAAATCAGTGAGAAAATGCTGGTTAAATATTAAATAAATGAACAAATAAAAATAAAAAAAATAGAACTTTTAGCATTTCACCACTGAATGAAAAGAATCTTTTTGACCTTTTTGAAACTACTTTATTACTACACAATTACCTTAGTTACCTTAGTTATCAATGATATGTAGATGATTAATGGGTCAATATTTTTACCAAAATGCGAATCCATGTAGGAGTTTAAGACAGTCGATTTAGTTTTGTTACAAGTATTGCATTAAGAAACTTTTAAAGTTGTATGAAGTTGATAGTTTAACAGGTTGGCCATTGCAATCATTGCATCTGTATTTCAAAAACATCAAATCATTGCTGTGTAAATCGGCGAAAGAATAAACTTGTAATCATTGATATATATGTTGTTTATTGCTGAGTTAAATAAACAGTTTCACCTCCTGTTACACGCTTTGCTGATACACCACCATATTGACTTAGTTTAACACAAACGGAGTGCCTGAATTACAAAATGACCCACTATTAGAAGTCAATTTTTTATTTCGGGCGAGGACAGGTGGTGGGGGCAGGTGAGGGAGAAAGGAAGCATACGTTTGTGATTGAACCCGCCAGTCAGATTTAACTGAGTCAGATCTTCAACTACACCGATTGACTTCAGAACACTTGCCTGAATCAGATCTTTAAGAGCCATTTTTAGTTGCTATGCCGGATGCCTTCCACAACTTTAAAGAGTCCTAGCGGTGCTGATATAGAGCAAGTTTAGTCCTTTTAGTCCTCTTAAAGTGCGAACTTTTATTACTCTTAAAGTTCGAAATTAAAGGACTCTTAAAGTTCGAAATTTAAGGCCTCTAAAAGTTCAAACTTTTAGGACTGTTAAAGTTCGAACTTTTAGGACTGTTAAAGTTCGAACTTTAAGGCCTCTAAAAGTTCGAACTTTTAGCACTCTTAAAGTTCGAACTTTAAGGACTCTAAAAGTTCAAACTTTTAGGACTGTTAAAGTTCGAACTTGAAGGCCTCTTAAAGTTCGAACTTTTAGGACTGTTAAAGTTCGAACTTTAAGGCCTCTTAAAGTTCGAACTTTTAGCACTCTTAAAGTTCGAACTTTAAGGACTCTAAAAGTTCGAACTTTAAGGACTGTTAAAGTTCGAACTTTAAGGACTCTAAAAGTTCGAACTTTAAGGACTGTTAAAGTTCGAACTTTTAGGACTCTAAAAATTCGAACTTTTAGGACTCTTAAAGTTCGAACTTTAAGGACTCTAAAAGTTCGAACTTTAAGGACTGTTAAAATTCGAACTTTAAGGACTCTTAAAGTTCGAACTTTAAGGACTCTTAAAGTTCGAACCTCTAAGACATTTAAGAATCTTGAAAAATTTTAAGAATTATTAGGGAAGTTGGAACTTTTAGGACAACAGAACTGTATAGGGGGTCCTGACAGTAATTGTAACAGTTTAAATTGTTGTAGTTACATAGGGGACTTTTAAGTAATTTAAATAAGTTTTTTACGTAAGGGACTTTGCCCAGCTGCTGATATTGATCCGCGTTTTGCTCGAATCTCATCGATCAGGGAGCGTAAGGCAAATGAACGAGAGAAAACTCTCAATTGCTTTTCAAGAAAACTGAGCAGTTCAATTATTTAACGCGTGTTAGACGGGAATACATTAGAGTTTCAAGCCAAGCAAGTTAAGATCTAGAGTTTGAACTTAAGTGCAATTTCGCTATCGCATTAACCCGCAGTAAAATAAATAACTAGGTAAGTGTTATTTTCACTGATTTGTTTAATTCCGCAATTCCGTTCTTGATTGGACAATGATATTTATCTTTTTTTCTTTCTGTGTGCTAAACTTCGTATTTGCCAGACAAAAAGGCAATAAGTAACATTGTGACAACACGGGGCGTGCCACAAACGGTTAAATAATTATAAGGCATGCAGTTTCTCCAACCAACAGATTATTTTTGTCGATTGTTGAATACATTAACGAGTAACACGTGTGAAAACAGATGTTCACTTAACACTGTCAATCGACACAACAATGGAATGAAATGCTTAGGGAAACTTAACGTCGCCCGGTTTTCAGCTCGTGTTTATTCATCCAATTTAGTCCCATCGTGTCGAATGCAATTCGAGCTGTAGAATTTCCCCTGATGCAAAACGTTGTATATTTTTAAAAAGCTATAGAGGACCTCTTCCGTGTTTACATCACCTCATCTCGCCCTCACGAGGGCGCTGGGAAAATTCTAGACAATTATTCAAAACCGAGATGCTGTCAAGGGTTTGCATAACTTGTTTTGAAAGAAAGGCGACGCGATTGAAATTTTGAGTTATAGATTACGCGTTATCTAGCCATCCTTAGCAAACACACGATATTTTTGTCGGTGAGGGAAAGTGATATCTCTAGTTTGTAGGGTTTGAGCTTTGTGTCGTTCTGCACACTCTCTTTTGGCCGCGGAGAAGTGCAACCTCCTTCCCAAGTCCCAAGATGTTTATCTTTACCGAAACAAAACGGCGACGAATGCTGGGATTAAGTGGAAAACAAATGGAAATAAATTTGTTTTAAAATAATGATCAATTCTGTAATTGGTTGCTTAGCAGCCGATATTTTAAAATAAACACATTATGGCATCATTACGAATTGAATCCGCTCCGAATTAGTCCTGTAACTTGTTTATATTTTTAGATTCATCATGTCTTCGTTGTCTTCAGTGCTTTTCTAACTTGTCGTGGAAGGACTGCAACAAACACGCTATCAAGACAAACGAGTGCAAACCTCCAAAAGTCTGTTATATGTCTCACCGAATGTTCAAACGGAATGGACAGCAAGAGCATCAATTCATTAAGGCTTGTTACAACCCAGACTGGTGTCCAGAAGAGAAGTGCAGAGAGACTTTTGAGAGGCAATTGGAAAGCTCGTGGTGCGAGACAAAATGTTGTAAAGACGAGGATTTCTGCAACGCTGGGATGACTCGCTCATGGGAAAAAGCTTATGGAGGAAAAGCGGCTTCGTTTTCTTCACCATCCACACTTTGTCTGATCATGATCCAGACTGGACTACTGGTGCTGTTTATGACAGCTTGGATTTAGCAACTTCTTATGAATCGAGGGCTTTGTTGTTAGAGCCCGCTGTTTTGTTTTGTTTGTTTTTTTACATATATATAAAAGAGTTACCTAAAAGAAACGTTTACTGACATTAGAGAGTTGTAAAACTTGGTTAAAACTACGGTTTTTTCAGTTGGCCGAAGTTATCTTTTTAGTAATAAAGCTTATAAAAATATCGAGTTCACGCGTTCAAAACGCTAACCTGGTAATTCTATCGAGCTTAAAATCACTCTATTGTATGCGTGTTCAGCTCTTTATTCGTTGATGGTATTTTCCAACCCTGCCCTAAAACAGAAATCATCACAAGTTTCTCTTCACTTATATCTCGAAATATCTTGACTATGAATACATCCAGCGAAAATTTTGTATAGTCGTTTCTCAGCGAATATAAGTAAAAAACAAATTTAGTAACACAACAACAAAAGAAGTCGGGTGCATTTTCTCCCTTCCGTCAAAGGGGGCGGACTGAGGTAAAAATTTTGCTGTCCTTCATGTCTCATAAATGTTTTAAGTATAATGAGCGTTTTAAATTCTCAGCGGCCGTAACGAACACCATTTGCTTCAGCTTGGGCTTCATGCGGTTCAGTGAAATAAATTTTAAGATTGCTCTATTGCAAGTTGTCATATAAGAAAAATTACTCAAAAAATTACTCGAACAATTACTTTTATTACTCATATAAAATGTGGCAATAATGTACGTAAGCGCCATATTTTTGGGGGGCGACCACGCAGCCTCGCCTTGATTCTGCGTATCTCTTGTGAGAACAAGTCATTACTGGCGCACTAGACTTTGAACTGCTACAAAATACTTGCTATGCCATCTTCACGATCAAACTGAATATATTTGTAACATGAAAATTGCTTGTGTAGACGAGGCTAACTGTCTTGTTCACTTATGAAAATTTGGCTTTAAGAGCCGGATGGCATGCTGACCGAAAATTTCGAGTTATACCTCAGGGGTGATGAATTGTTTCCGTTTCGCCAGATGTTCCTTCGGTCTTTTTACAACCTCTTCATTTTATCAGTTGAAAATCTTTTGTTTGAAAAAAAAAAAAAAAAAAAAAAAAAACATTCTAGTGGGCTAAAAATTGGGTAGCAGTGTTTCATGATGGTGAACATGAAAATGTTACGTCGCTCGCCAATAAGACACGATTCTTTCCGTGGAGAAACGGTACTGAACTAAGTTATTAATGAGTCGCACTTAATAAATACAGGAATAAAAAGCTACGACCACAGAAAAGTCAAGTTAATTGCGGAATGGCTTCAATTAGCCTTTATTAGAAAAAACGTGATCAGAGCCTCCGTGAATTGGCATTTTCATTTAATGTTTCCTATAATTGCATGCACATCTATTGATTGCAAAGCTGAATCCATCTTCATTTTTCATTTCAAAAATCTTTCTTTAAAACGAAAAATATATGTTATGCGTTTGCCCAGGTTAATTTCTGTTGTTTGAACTTTAGCATACACATTTGTGATTCCATTTAAAAAGAAAATTTATAAGATTAGAGAACGTAAATTTGCATTTAATCAGCGAACAGTGAATAAACAGTTACGCAGAAAAATATATTTACAACTTTCTCCCCTACGCTACTGAAAATTGTTTTTCTATAAATGTATTCGCTTTAGCAAAAAAAAAAAAAAAAAGAAAGAAAGAAAAAACGAAAAAAAACGGAAACCTTTATCTGAGCTACTTAGTACAAAGTTACCGAAAATATGACAGTGCTAAAGGTTCTGAGAAATGAACTAATTTAACAGTTCCTTTATGACGCTTCACAAACCGCGACATGGTAAAAATATTAAAACACATCAATTATAAATTGAAATCCTTAATTAACTTGAACTTCATAATAGTGATGTTCACAGTGCTATAAAATTGCCTTGTTTTCCTTTTTTTGAGAAGAAACAACATCCTTAGGGTAATGCTTTACCTGGACGAGATGCTGTTGTTATCTAACTTTGTTTTTCTAGTAAAGAGTCGCATAAAGTTCTTTCGATAATTTGAGCTCTGAAAGCCATAAAAAAATGGATTCAAACATGAATTTACGTACATAACAAACCCAACGACTCGATAAACTTTGTACAAATCTTCGTAGTTGTCCAAAATTGCCTGATAAGGTTGAAAAGCTATGTAGAGCTCAAACACCAAAAATGGCAGATAACACAAATGGTAAGCAACTGTGACAGTAAAAGAAATTAAAGCCAGTTTTCGCTTTTCCTTTGCATTCGACTGCCTTGAAGATACAGCTTCAGCTGAACAAACGGTTCTGTTAATGAATATTCCTTTCAGTATCTGAAAATAGCAATAAAGCAAACAACCCGAGAAAGAGAGAGACGCAACCAATGACATAACATAAAGCCATTTGAGTGAACCTGCTTTCTCAAGAGTCCAAGGATCCAGGCATCTTCCCAACTTTTCATCGTATTCGCTAAGAATGAACCCGGGCAAGGAAAGTACCACTGCGGTTATCCAGATCAAACCAATAACATAACGCATATAGTTGTTCGTGAACGTCAGTGTGGAGTGAAAGGGTTTGACGATGGCATGAAACCTCTCCACCGCTAAAACCACCAAACTTAGGTACGTCACCGTAACAGTAAGACAGGTCACCGAGTATCCAGTAAAAAATTTGCAAATGTAGTCCGCTGTTTTTCCAGAAACGTGTATGCCAGAAAGGCCAATCACTAAAGGTATTGGACACCACAACAGTGAGATGATGTCTGCCGCCGCAACGTTTGCCAGAAAGATGTTCGTTGGGGTAAACATGGACCTTGTTTTACACACAATGGTGATGACTAAACTGTTCCCTGTGAGGCCTACAACCACGATGATCGAGTAAAAAACGACCAATGTCACATTAAAAGGCGACAGGGAGTTATAAAGAGTCGTGCTGACAGAAATACTCGCCATTTTTATTTGCTTGCAATGGTTAGATTGACGAAACCGCACCTTTATCAGTTCCTTCAGTTACTGTGAGCAGTCGTTTATGGTCGCAAAAAGACTGGAATTCCCGTTAAGTTTAACGTTTGACGATATCGCTGGCTCATTGGCTACGGCTTTTTTTCACGTTTGTTTTCAGAGAAAATTAATTTATTCTATTGGTTCAAATTTTAACTAGAAATTAAATTATCATATGTCAATCTGTTGACGTGGTTCGGTTAATTAAAGCACTCAAACTCCGCACACACCAATATTGCTAGTCATTTTACGTGCACGATTGAATGCGTTTTGTTCATTAGGTAAGATTTTTTTTTTTACAATTTACAAAGTTCAAATGTTTCAAATGATGAGTCTAGCCTGTCTTAAAAGCAGGGGAGACCAAATAGTCAGTTAATTATATGACTTATTCGCGTTTCCTGTCATTTTGAAACTGAAATTTCAAAATAGGTAGAAAACCTAAACTAATGACCATGAGAGAGAAAATGGAGAATTATTATCAGTTCTGAAGAATGATAAAACATCTAATTCATGCAGATTCTCTTTTTGAAATATAAGTACAATTTGAACTGACTAGGTGAAGCTGGAATAAATTAAATATGTCAGTGGCATAAGAGGTATGTATAGAGGGCTTTGCTAAGGAACATTTTAAAACAGTATTGGTTAGGTGTCGTCGGATTCATATTTATTCTTAAAGCGATAAGAATGAAACCCAGAATAGCAGCAAATTACGAATTATTGCTCTCAAGTGTTGCTATCTTGTCAAATCAAATTTGGCATCTGTTTTTTAAACTTGAAAAATATTATTTTCCAAGTTGTAGTGGTGGAACGATTTCACTCCATCACTCCTTCACTTCCCGTTAGACATTTGGAAACCCAGGCGGGGGGGACGTGGGGGGGGGGGGGGTCTCCCATATGAAAAGGCAAGGGACGCTCGCCGGAAAATATGAATTTAACTCCGAAGGGAGTTGGACGTTGCTTGAGCTTCATTAGACCCCTAAAAGATACCACTTAAAACGGAATAGGTACGATCACTAGCGACTGTTCAAGAAAGTGTCCCGCGCGCACTTGTAGACCTGACTCGCGTACTTTAGAGATCAGCGAAAATCAAGCCTGAAAACAGAAGTTAAATGAGAGCGTTTCTTTTATGATTATTTCCTCGAGTGCATCCTAAAGAATACTTTGACAGCTAAAAATGGTGATGTTTCGTCATCAACACCCTAAGTGAGACCAGAATCCTTGATTTGTACCCAAGACGACGAGCACCCCCGACCTTTTCATGCAGGAGTCCCCCCCTGGTTTCGACTCGCGTCAGCCGTCTAAGGCCGTTTTACAGTCGTTTGCAGCTTGTCAAGTTAGTTATTTTCGAGAGGTAGAAGGTATACCGATTTTTTCATCGTAATGAAAATATTTATGGTTCTTCCTCAGCGATTCGATTCAGGGCAAATCTTCGTGGTTTTTCTTTCACAAACCTACGTGACATTGTGAATTCGAAAGCAATCGATATAAACGAATGATTAAAGGCTCCAGACAATTTTTTAACACAAGAAACGGAAAGACAAAAGGCTACCTTTCGGTACATGGTTTCTTGACAGGAAAAGAAGAAACAATGAAGAAGAAAAGGAAAAAATAGTAGCTACGACGGTGATTCGAACTCCCTATATCTCGTATGGCGAGCCAGCGCTTATCATACTGAGCTAATCGTTCATCAGTTACCCTATGATGAAAATATTAATTATTCATTTACTTCCCGCAGGCTCAAGTATTTCGCTCAATCTATACATCACTTTAGACCAAACAAAATGATCTTGCCGTTTTTGACTATAACACAAGGAAGACATGTACAGATACATGCAATGTAAAACGTGTAGGCAGGCCTGAGTAACAAACAGCTTCTTATCGTCGAACTTTTTCATTTTGCAAATATCACAATACACCCCTGAATGGAAAAAGGCTTTATGGGCTTGTTCGAAAGCTAGAGTGCCCTCACATCACAAGAAGTTCCTTACATGAGCAGTGCCTCACAACACCCTTTCATAATTTATTTTCCAAGTTCAGTGGCTCACAGCCACTTTGATTAATTTTGAACTTTGGTCATTCTTGGAATTGAAGTAACACTGTGAAACCAGCTTACAATAGCCATCCGTTCCCTGGGTGAGCGGTGATGGTTTCGGAAAATATATTCAAATTGGAAGAGCATCAGAAAAGGCTGATGATTCATTCATTACATGCTTTGTATCGTTCCATTTTATTTCACACGTAGTTCTTTCAGTTTAGTTTCTCTAAGACAATCACTAAAGCTTTACTTTGTTTTTGTTCTAATAAACGTGTTTGAATGCGTTTACAAGCCGTGCCTTTCTATTTCGGACTCTTATCTGTCATCGCCTTTTCCAAAGCTAAATGGAGCTAGAGGCGGCCGGTTAATAGGGCTTTAATTTGCAGTATTTTACTGACAATAATTTCGGGCCTTTGATAACTGACCGCTTAAAAGAGGTTCGACTGTATTATCTCTGCTCACTCTGTCCTCTGCAGGTTATCTTAACTTTTCTTGCTTCGTTAGGTCCGTTAATGGGGACCATTAGTTGACCGTCAAGTGAAGATCATCCTCGTCTTGTTGACTCTATATCAAAAAAAGTGGTTTTATACCTTGGTCTTCGAACCCTTTTTTACTGCCTTCCATCCAGCAAAACCCTTTTTCGAACGATTTTTTTCCTCCTCCCGCCCAAGAAGCTTAAGATCTGACCAAAAAAGTACTGACACAAAAGTTCTAATCAAGAACTCTATAGATTTTTTAAGGCTATTATTTATTCATTAAACGCCTTTATAACTACCGAGTTCAGCTGTTTCAAAAGGCTAACTGTGAAAACCGATGTTGCCAAAGCAAAATTGCCAACTTAAGGCCGGTGTTCAGCCGATCCAATGGAGTCCTTGAGAGTTGCTCGTTTTGTTGAACTTTCACTGTCAAATGGCCTGGTCACCGTTGGTAACACTTTTCAGAAAGCTTTTATACCGTGAAAAAGTGGAAGTAGTAAAAGCCGACCTCGTTCTTTTGGTCCTGTCCTTTTACACCTAAGAACAACACTTAAGGTTACTTCCCACCTTCGCAGGTGCCCTTCGGGAAAAAAATCGTACGCGCGCCAGTTTCAATAAAATCCCAACAAACTATATATCATAAGAAAGTTTAATAAATGTACTTTAAGAACAAAATACAATTTCAGCAATGTTTTCTTTCAGGAAGTGTCAGGAGGCGGTAAGGCGTGAAACGACCGAGGCTTCTTCTATTGAATTTATCGGGTATCGGATTCCGCAGTACGAGCAAAATGGCTGCACAGTCTTATTCACAAGGCATCAATCAACGAAAGTGTGTCGGGCTTTTTCGATATTCTGATTGGTTGTCTAGATATCCACTTCTAAAGTTGAAGTAGCTAAAAATATGCGAGACGTGTTGCGTAAATGGACGCCACGGGAAAAATGTGTTAAATATCCAAATTTCCCGACACACTTTGGTTTGTCATTATCTCTGGAATGTTCTGGCAAAGTTTCACGAAAATCCGTCAAATCTGCATACCCTATAAATTCGCTCAAAGTGGATGTATTTCCCCAAAAATCAAATGCGAGATTTTAGCTTGTAAAGGTTCGTAAACAACTCGCGCCACGCCCGGAGATTATCACGCCTAATAAAACCGCAAACCAATGGAACAACAGGACCTCCTAGTGCCTATGACAATAGATCAAGATTTCCCGGGAAAAGCATCGCATTGCAACATGTCTTTTTTCATCTCGCTCAGTGGAGTTCAATTCAGGACGGCGACGTTATATAATGGGCAAAGGCAAAGGCAAAACCCGTGCCAAAAAGGTTAAAGGCGGAAAATGTGCCGCTGAAAAACAAGACGTTAAGGAATCGACGGACAGCTTAAGAAATACCCTTATTGCTGAAAGGAGTTCCCTTGGGTAGGTTTCATTTTCTTCATCACTTCCGCCAGATTCTAACGAAGAATCTTGTTCGCAGCCTGCACTGACGTTAACTTTGATTTTTAAGCTACTTGCTCCAAGGATATTCGAACTCTCCGGATCTTCAGCAGACGCCGAGATTGTCGAAGGCGTCTGGCCCAACCAAGGGCCTTTGTCGCTTTCAGCAAGTTTTTTTTTTCTTTCCTTGACAATATGGAGCTTTTTCTTTCTTCTTTGGGCCGGTTTGTTTCGTTTTCTTTACCCAAGGCCTTTTTTCTACTTTTGATTTTTCCATAGGAGTTAGCGTAAAGAGCTTCCACGTGGAAATTTTTGTCAAGTGCGTGATGTAAATAAAAATATGCAAATGACATGAAATACGAACGATGAGCGTTTGCCGCGAAAATTTCCCCAGGGTTCTCGCCCGTTGGCAAGATTGTGACACCTTCCTAGTTTATTAACTTTATTTGAAAATACGTTTTTTCTAAATAACTCGGCCGCTTTTTGAGATTTTTAATGTTTTTCTTTTGGAAACACTAGATAAAATGACGAACTTAAATTTTGTCAAATAAAAGAAAAAACGATTTTTTTGGCCTCTGAAGGTGGGAAGTAACCTTAATAACGTCATGTGACCTCATATGACGTCATGAAAACGGAAAACAACTTTTCTTTTGTAGAGCGAGCTGTAAAATAATTTTAATGCGCTTTCTTAGAAGGTAAACCCTTGTGGAGATGGCCCAACCACATCTCGCTTCAGGTTCCACAATGGAAGGGGTATGAGTTTACTTACTAAGAAATGATTGGTCATCGCAGTTATATACACAGCTTAGGCAGCTGTGAAATTTAAGCCTGAAAAGATTCAGACTTAAACGGGATTCGAGCCCATGACCTCTGCAATAGCGGCGTAGTGCTCTCACCAATTGAGCTATCAAGCCAAGTGGGAGCTGGTCACGTTGTGAGCTCGTAATATATCTCTCGTAGATGGTGAAGATACAAGTGAATATATGAAAGACCATATATTTGAACTGCGGAGAAAAATATGAAGACGTTATGTCTTCATATCTTTCTCCGCAGTTCAAATATATGCTTTTTTATATATTCACTTGTGCGAGTTTACTTGGGAATTGAGAAACAGGACAATATTTTCATTCAAATGGATCTGTATAATTTTGGTTAAGAGACAATGATTTTCTCCATTTAGGGCTTCCGCAGTATGCCTTTCGAGTTTTGTGAAAATTTTTGGTCATTCTGATATCTAAAATTTTAAAGGGACGTTTCCATGGAGATTTCTGCATTTTTGGTCAAACAATGTCCTACAATTGTCACAAACCACCTTCGCGCATAAAGTGCATGCGCCTAGAGTTGAACGTGATGATGGTTAGGGAAAAGAGTGATAGGTTTTTAGTGATTTTTCCAAATTTGAAAACGTACTACTGCCTGCCTGCCAACAGGCAAAATCTATAATGAAAGTCCTTCAAGGTCACGGGGCATTTTCCGAGAAAAAGGGGAAAACCCCGAAACATCTGGCAGGAGCCAACTTCCGGCCCGCCCGCGCGGTTTATGTCCATTCGCACTTTAAGCTCTTTATTCAGGTCAGTTGTAAGTAACTGTTCTGTTGACTCCTGAGCAAATCGTTTTGTATTCAAGGACAGTTATGATTGAAGTGTCATTCTGTTGGTCACCGTGATAAATAGAGGTCAGGTAAGTTTTTGTTTAGTTACGGTGTATGCCGCTGCTCGCGGACAATGTTTATTTACAAGACTATTAATTCTCCACGGCTTCGATTACAAACTACTTTTTAAAAAGAATTTAGAAAGACACTGGCTCACCTTGATCTTTAAATCGATTTACAACTTGTACGATAATGTTCTCAATCGAAATCAACGACACTCTTCGAACGGAAAAAACGCAGCCATGCATTGAATATCATCGGGTTTCGAGCGACTTTGGAGCGACGGCTGATTCATTCCGGGAAACCCTAGTTTTATTCTTTTCTAGAACAAAATGAAAAATAATTTTAGTGTTCCTTATCAGAAGGAAAACCCTTGAGGGATGGGGTGGGGGGGGGGGGGGGGGACTAAGGGGGTCCAACCACCTCTCGCTTCACTTGCTACTATAAATCTAATGGGGGTAGGGGTTACTCACTCTGAGGAACCAGGTCGATATTTTCATTCAAACGGATGGCGGTATAATTTTGGCCCAGTACCTGTTTTCCATTAAGGGATTCTGTAGTATACCTTTCAAGTTTTGTTTCAATTTTTGACCAATTCATATTGAAAGTTTTGTATGATTTAAACGGATACTTTCATGGAGATTTTGCTGCAGGTTTGGTCAAAAAGGTCCAACAATTGTCACAAACCACCTTCGCTCATAAACTGCATGCGCCTAGAATTGAGCTCAGTGAATTATTGAAAAGTGTACTAAGTTCTCAGCCATTTTTCCAAATCTTAAAAAAAATCTATGACTGCCTGCCTGCATTAATCATTTGTTTGTACTTAAATCACGTGAAAGTCCTTGAAGGTCACGCGGCATTTTCCGAGAAAAAGGGAAATTCCCCGAAACTTCTGACACAAGTCAACTTCCGTCCGCGCGGTTTGTGTCCACTTGCCAGTAAGCTCTTTATCCAGGTCAGTTGGGTATAACTGTTCTGTCAACTCCTAAGCAAATCGTTTTGTATTCAAGCAAAGTTATGATCTAAGTGTCATCCTGTTGATCATCGTGGTAAATAGAAGATCAGGTAAGTTTTTGTTTTGTTGCGGTGTGTGCCTCTGCGCGTGAACAATATTCATTTACGAGACTTCAATTCTTCACGGGTCTTCACGGCTTCGATTACAAGCTACTTTTAAGAATTTTGAGACAAACTGGCTCGCTCTGATCTTGACACCGATTTACAGCTTGTACAATAATCTTGTCAGTTGAAATCGACACACTTTTAGATATGTTAAATGAAAAAAGAAAACCATGCATCGACTTTCAAGCGATTTTAGAGCGACGGCTGGTTCATTCGATCTTAATTCGCGGAAAACAGGATTAAACGAATGCCGACGTCTACCTTGAAAATGCAAAGATTCCGTCCAAATCAGATCGACAAGCTTTCTTTCCAGAAAGCTTTAATGCCGTAAAAAATAGTTTTTTCTCTGTCTTCCGTGATGTCGCCTGAAATTACGCAATGAGAAAACTGAAAACATCTTTTCTTTCCTAAAAAACCCTCTAAAATAATTTTACCCTTGAGGGGGCTTGAGGGGAGGGGAGGTCCAGGCACCTCTTGTTTCTCTTGCTGCCATGATGGAAACATATGAGTTAGAATCTGGTCGATATTTTCATTCAAATGGATCTGTGTAATTTTGGCCCAGTACTTCTTTCTTCATTTAGGGATTTCTGTAGTATGCCTTTCAAGTTTTCTGACAATCTTTGACCATTTGATACTTAGAAGTTTTATATGATTTAAAGGGACACTTTCATGGAAATTTTGCTGCATTTTTGGTCGAGAGGTGCAACAATTGTCCCAAACCACCTTCATTCAATAAACCGCATGCGCCTAGAATCGAACGTGAATTGTTGAATATTGTTGAAAAGAGCCTGCAAAGCCATTAATCTATTTTTTTCAGTACTTTAATCACGTGAAAGTTTTTCAAGGTCACGCGGCATTTCCGAGAAAATTAAAGGGGAAAATCCCCAAATTTCTGACACGATTCAATTTCCGCTCGAGCGGTTTGTCCATTCGCACTGTAAGCTCTTTGTTCAGGTCAGTTGTATATAATTGTCCTGTTCATTCGAAAGCAAATCGTTTTGTATTCAAGCACAGTTATGATTGAAGTGTCATCCTGTGGGTTCACCGTGGTAAACAGAAGATCACAGAAGATCGGGTAAGCTCTTGTTTTGTTGTGGTGTCCTGCTCGTGGACAATACGAGACGATTAAATTCCTCACGGCTTCGATTATTACTGTGCAACGATCCACTGCTTGTACGATAATTTTTCCGTCGAAATCAACGACACACTTAAAAATTCGAACGGGAAAAAGAGGATATCGACATCAACTTTCCAGCGACTTTAATTGGATCGGCGGGTGATTCATTCGATCTTAGCTACTTAGGGGAAACCAGGGGTAAACAATTGCCGATTTGGTAGTCTTGAGAATTCAAGTCTTCTGAATTCTGCCTTAATCATATCGACAAGTTTTCTTTTCAGATAGCTTTTATACCGTGAAAAAGTGAACGTGGTCTTATCAACTTTAACAATAGGGAGCTTAAGCAACGACGACGACGACGCCGAGGACGACGCCTAGTAAAAAATGAATTTATATTTTACAAGCGGAATTCTTGATTGTCTAGATCTGTTCGGTACGCCAATGGCTCTTAAAATGTGCTTAGGCTAAATATGCAGCGACGAGATTACTTTCTTGGGGAAAAAGGTCCATGTCTTCATTCAAATGGATCGGTAGAGGTTTGGCCCAATACTTGTTTTCCAGTTAAAGGTTTCTGTTGTATGCCTTTCAAGTTATAGTACAATGTTGGACCATTTGATAGTTAGGAGTACTTTGATACTTAGGGGCACTTTCATAAAGATTTTGCTGCATTTTTGATCACAAGGGTTCTACAATTATCACTAAGCATCCGCGCTCATAAACCGCATGCGCCTTTGTGACGATACTGCGTGTAATTTAAGTGATTTTTCCAAGCCGCATAAGTAATATTTGAAAATGTCTGGCTATCTGGCTGCGTTAATATATTTATTTTTACTTTAATCTCTGAAAGGCTTTCAAGGTCACGCGGTATTGTTCCAAGAAAAAGGGAAAAACCCCAGATTTCTGACACGAGTCAGTTTTTGCCCGCGGGAGCTGTGTTGCTCTTTTCACTCCAAAGCAAGGTGCTTTGTTTTCAAGGAAAGTTATGATTCAATTTTCATCCTGTTCGTCACCGTGGTAAAGCTTTTCACTGAGGCCTAGGGTTCCATTATAATTTTTGAAAATCTTAGTCTCAATGTTGTTTTTTTCTTTTTAAGAGATTGCTACAAAAAATAATAATAATAATAATAATAATAATAATAAAATAAAATAAATAAATAACTAGGTCTCGCAGCGTATTCCCAAATCCGTCGGAGTAAACAAAAATACATTTGCTCTCAGTAGGTTTCCATCTTTGAGTTGTAGCCGCATCATTTAACGAAAAACAAAGAGCGAATAACGATTAAAAACCAAACCAAAACCGAAAACCTAAAACAATGAGATGGGTTTTTGCCGTGAAGGGGAAAGTACGAATAGAAATACGATTCATTCACTGCACCAAAAAAAGGCAAAAGAAACAAAAGTCAGGCATATCAAATGTACCGTAATGTCTAATCTGCTTACACTGTCCTCTGAGGGAACTCCCGTATGAGACTAAAAAGAAGAGGATTCTTGTCTGAAAATTCGAATGAATATCCTAAAGAAGGTCAATCTAGGCGTGACTCAAGCTTAATTTGATCCCTTCAAGAAACCATTTTGAAAGGGACAAACAAGTTTGGACTGCGGTTTTTTGTAAAGAAATATTTGTACGCCTGTTATCCTAAAAGATACCTTGACCACTAAAATTTGTGGCATTTCGTCCTGAACACCTTGACTGAGATTTACTCCCCTGAACGAGACAACAAGCATGCCCATCACCTCAGGGTTGAATGTTTCTGTCTGCATTTGAAAAACTATTGACTGGCTGCGTGAATGTTTCTAATTTTACGTTAATCACGTGAAAGTCTTTCAAGGTCAGGCGCCATTGTTCTGAGAAAAAGGGGAAAACCCCACATTCTTGACGCGAGTCAATTTACACACGCCCACATTCAGGTAAGTTACATATAAACTGCTCTGTTCGAAAGCGAGTCGTTTTGTATTTTTTAAGCAAAGTTATGATTCAAGTGTCATCCGGTTGGTCACCGTGCTAAATAGAAGATCAGGTAAGATATATTGTTTCGTGGCGGGACGTTTTTGCTGGCTGTTGTTGGCGAACAATTCATCACTCCTATCATTCATGTATTTATTTACAATACTGTTAAATTTTTCACGGCTTCGATTACATAAACTGGCTCGCTCTGATCTTTACATCAGTTTACAGCTTGTACGATAATCTGAAGTTTGAACGGGAAAAAAAGCCATGCATTGAATATCATCGACTATTGAGCGATCTTGGAGCGATGGCTGATTTATTCGATTTTTATACGGGAAACCATGAGTAAACAATTGAGGGTCGTACAGGGGTATTCTCGTGATGCGTGATTAGCTGATTTTATTTTCCGTGAAACATGAATTTAGGTAGGATGGCGCAATTTGGTCTAAAAATAGAAAAATTGTCCCATAAAATAGGTGCGCGCGGATTCCAAGACTTACGGTCCCCGTCCCCGATTATGCCTCCTCATTTAGGAAATTATTCTTAGTCATTCGTGACCTGAAGGTTTTGCGTGACTCGTGAAGAACTTGAATTATTAACCGATATTCGTGATTTTACCACTCTATTCTTCGTGGTTTTGAACGCGAGTCCTCCGAGTCGTTAGAGTCGTCTATCGAGCTAGAGTGTCTTAGGTATGCGATTTGCAATATGCAACCTTGACTTAGCCTTTCGCGATTTTGCTTTCTTCAAACGCTCTTTTTGTGTAAGGACAGGTTATTGAAAAGAGTAGTTACTTGCTTATTTTCGTTATTCGGGAAAACGAAATTTTTAAGCGATAATGTATTGTGTGACGTCATCGCTTTATGCTGCGTGCTTGCATTCCTTTGGATAGTGATTTGGCGTAGTTTCGTCGCGTATATGTCCGTCGCGCTTATGTCGCGCACGATTCACCCCTTCTGTGGAAGGGAAATACACTCCGGGAGGTAGCAAATAAGCACTGTGTGAGCATTGTACGAGCACTGAGATATCTGAACTAAACTTATATGTGTGGGACACGCGATAGGTCAAGGGTCTACATTAAATTTACGTATTGGTGAGCGTTGTTTAGGGCTGAACTAAACGTATCTGTGGGCTGAAATAGTGGTGAAATTAAACTAGAATTGAAGAAGAGCATTGAAGAAGTTCGCTGTGAAAGCAGTTGAGATAGCAGAAAGCAATGGAGAATAGTGTTACGAAAAGGTGAGCTAGCTGAAGGTTTTGTCCTTATCAGAACTGGTTAATGTAGCTTATGGTTTCTTTAATGCAATACAGAGCGGCGGTTGGGTTACACACATTTACATGAAAGCCAAAGAATACTCAAGTCGTGTAAGAGGGAAGTTTTGGTTTATGCCATTGTTTACATTTTACCTGGAGGCAATGCAATGTATCTTTCAACTTTAAGGGCCTCTTCATATGAGCCCGGTCAACCGGGCTGGCTCGGTTTCCAAGATCTCGCCTCGCTTCTCCTTCCTTCGTAAAAATTTCGATGGGTTCATATGAGAAGCCAGGCTGCCATATGAACAACCATATGAACACTCCAGTCCGGGTAACTGGGACGCAACTTTTTCGACGAAATAGCTTCGCTTTCGCAACATAGCGGTCAAAATGGCATAATTTTTGCCTTGTATGTATTTCCACTTTAGGAGTAGGCGAATTAGCTTTATTAGTAAAGTTACAAGAGTCCACAAAGCTGCGACAGCCGTGAACGATACAAGTTTTTGTGCCACTATTTTGGTTGTGTTTCTTGGATTTTATCCCGGTAGACCGGGCTGAAATTTCCCATATGAACAGACAACAAAATTCGTCCCGGTAACCGAACCAGCCCGGTTACCGGGCTTATATGAAGAGGCCCTAAAAGTAATTCGCTGAAGAACTAATCCTTTTGCCGTAATGAAAACAGCCTATAACTGTCACGCATGATAAGAGTACAAATTAGGTTTGGTTTGTGAAAAACAACTAGAAGAGTCTAGAAGACGCGATTTAACCACAGGATTTTCAGCTGAAAAACATTCACAATGGAAAACAGGTTATTTTTGTAATAAAACAGAAGGTTTACAGTAGTGATAATGAATTCAAGTTACAATTCATTTGCAGGTTTCAGTTTTTTGTAAAGTTTTACAAATGTGGTGTTTTAAATTTTCTCTCAACGGAAGAGTGGTTGTGATTAAACAATAGATAATGGTTTAGTCAGTGGTAAATCAATAGGAAGGTTCATTAAAAACAGGTATAAGGTTAAAACAACAAATTAATTTCCGGTGAGGTAATTAGCGTTGCCAAATGTCTGTTATTTCAAGATAAGGTGTTGATTTCAGAGAGAAACAATGAAAATACTGTTTGTTGTTTTCAAGTTTACGTATGTTGTTGATATACTTTAAACAACACGTCTCACTTTATCCGGAGAGATGTAAGTTTATTCATTTCTTTGCAGCTTCTAGGATCAGCAGTAAGAGTTTATTCGCCATCTCTGCTTTCGGGGAACTAGGAACGTATCCTTTGCGGCCGTCGTTTGCAGTTTGTAGGATCCGCGTAGTGTCTTTAATTTCAGCGTTTAAAAGAAGATTTTTATTGCGGATTGTACTTTAAGCAATATCAGATAAATTTGCGCTCACCGGCAAACTGATAATTCGAACACATCGTCTGTACATACAACTTTAGATCTACTAGCAAGTTGCACACGCGATAGGTCAAGGGTCAACATAAAATTTACGTATTGGTGAGCGCTGTTTAACCCGGACTTTTGCTGTCTTGAGATGAATTCAATTGAATGAGCACTGTCAGAGCAGTGTATGAGTACTGAAATATCTGAACTAAACTTATCTGTGAACTGAAATAAACTGTATTGGTGAAAGTCTGGATCCGCCACTGGATTTCTCTTGGGGACATCTATCACAATATTCTTTTACATTGTTTTATTTCATAAGTCTCATTGCCGGTCATTTCGAAAAGTAAACAAAAGGGAGAAAGGTGAATTGCACTATTCAGTTCAAAGAGGAACAATTGAACAAAGGGAACAAGTAAGCTTGCGATGCGAGCGATCACTTGGACTCTCAAAACCCTACTTTGCAAAGCTACTTCCCACACAGGTTGTACCTCACTAATTTACTTAAGTTTAACCATCGGCCTGTATGTTTGTGATCCAATTTTCTTGGAACAATTTTAGAAATAGCACGTACACGTCATCGCTTCTGCATGCATTGCGTGCCGTTTATTATATCCGTGAACCGTGATCCCCTATTTTTTCCGTTCGTGAACCGTGCTAGAGACCCCCCTGTACGACCCTCACAATTGCCGCAGAGGATACAAGGAATTTGGCGACCTCACAGCCAGGCAAGGAAATTTCGGCTCGAACCAATTTGCTCCAAGCTTTGAAGTTATTGGAGCTGCTGCCTCAGTGACTGCGGAAGGAAAGTCCTCGAGTTAAATCGTTCGATAACTTCCCGAAACTTTGGTAAAAGATAATTACAGCATTCATGGCTGCCAGGTTTGCTTAAAAAGGGAAAAGGGAAGGCCTGGAACTGGTAACTCGTGGGTAACTGAAGACGCAGGCTCGAGCAGGCAGACCACAAGCTCAAGGCATGTTACGAAATAAAACCGAATCAGGGTCAAACTCCAACAGGACACACAACAGACAAAATATGACGGTATAAAGAGTTTCCAGAAGTGCCAGACGAGGTCAAAGTAAACTAAGATTTGCGTAATTTCATATCCTAAAAATGTTGTTATTTGTCGTGGAAAGTCAGCACCCTTTGGCCGTTAAGCATATTAGTTCATATTTTGTTGTTTATATGGTTACAAAAGCACACACAAAAAAACAAAAATAAAACAAGAAAACGCCATCATTTTACGCTAAACAGTCAACCTCATTGACACCTTCTTTTAACATTCGTTTCACGGCGGAAATTTTTTTAAAAAACCGCAAAAATCACACAAATTAGCGGGTAATGCCTACTTGCGTCATGCCTCTTTCAGTTATGCCTTCTTGCGTTATGCCTCTTTGCGTTATCCCTCTCTGTTTTATGCTTCTTTGCGATATGCCTCTTTGAGTTGTGCCTACTTGCTTTATGCCTGTTTGCGTTATGCCTTTTTGCGTTATGCCTCTTTGAGTTATGTTTATTTGCGTTATGCCTCTTTAAGTAATGCCTCCTTGCGTTATTCCTCCTTGCGTTATGCCTCTTTGACGTATGCTTAGCGTTATGCCCTTTTGAGTTATATCTATTTGCGTTATGCCTCTTTGCGTTGTGCCTCTCTGTTTTATGCCTCTTTGCGGTATGCCTCTTTGAGTTATGCTTACTTACGTTATGCCTTTTTGAGTTATATCCATTTGCGCTATGCCTCTTTGCGTTATGCCTCTCTGTTTTATGCCTCTTTGCGTTATGCCTCTTTGAGTTATGCCTCTCTGTTTTATGCCTCTTTAATTTGCGTTATGCCTCTTTGCGTTATGCCTCTCTGTTTTATGCCTCTTTGCGTTATGCCTCTTTGCGTTATGCCTCTCAGTTTTATTCCTCCGCGTTATGCTTCCTTGAGTTATGCCTCTTTGAGTTAGAGGTGTTTGCGTTATGCCTCCTTGCGTTATGCCTCTTTGAGTAATATCTATTTGCGTGATGCATTTTTGAGTTATGTCTTATTGCGATATACCTCTTTTCGTTATGCCTGTCTGTTTTATGCCTCTTGGAGTTATGCCTCCTTACGTTATGCCTTTTTGAGTTCCGTCTAGTGCGTTATGCCTCTGCGTTTTTCCTCTGTGTTTTATGCCTCTTAGCGTTATGCCCCTTTGAGTTATGTCTATTTGCGTTATACCTCTTTGCGTTATGCCTCTCAGTTTTATTCCTGTGCGTTATGCTTCCTTGGGTTATGCCTGTTTGAGTTAGATCTGTTTTTGTTATGCCTCTCTGGGTAATGTCTATTTGCGTGATACCTTTTTGAGTTATGCCTACTTGTTTTATGCCTTTTTGAGTTATGGCTATTTGCGTTATGCCTCTCAGTCTTATGGCTCTTTGCGTTAAGCCTCTTTGCGATGAGCATTCTTGCGATATGCCTCTTTTAGTTATGCGTCTTTGTGTTATGCCTATTTGCGCTATGCCTATGTGAAGAATCAGCTTGTTGCCGTTCAGTTATGGATTGTTATTGAGTAGGTTTGAAGGTTGAATTTTGTTACATACCTTGACCGGCCAGAATTCTATCCTGCAAGACAGGGTAGAAGAATGTACAAGGAAAAATACAAGAAATGGGAAAATCGTGCGTTTTGTTCCTGTTGATGAGCCAGAAATCAATGTTCTGTTTGAAGCCAAGCAACCCCTTCAACAGGAAGAATCAATTCCTCTTATGCGAGCCAAGCAACTCCTTCGTCAGGCAGAATTTATTTCTTCCAGGAAACTTGCAACTCCTTTCGGAGGGAAAGCTATTTGACGTTTCACACTCGGGAAGTATTGCTTCCTTTCGGTGAAACTGTTAAAAATCATCGTTATTTGACTGTAGTCAAGTCAAGTTTTCTTTACGACTAGAAGGTATTCGAAGGAATCGTCTTTACTCCAATTCAAAGTTATCAAATTTACAGTTAAAATGTTGTTGGTACTTCAGAGGTGAAAACAACTTCAAGCCACACCCACAAAACAGAATTGTAGTACCTCATAGGGGTTCTTTTTAAAAATTTCCGACGAGCAGCCCCGTCCTAGCGTTTTCAGATGGAAATCTTTCCGTCGGAAGTAGAAACTTTTTCTGAGATATAGGCTTGACAAACAGAAATGAATTGGGCGCAAAAACGAAAATTTGAAATCTTAAAATTTCATTTTGTTTCGACAGGGTTTTTTTCAGCAATGGCGGAAAGTCAAGTCACTTCACCGTCTTGTGATGCTAACCCAGATTTTGATGATGACAATTTAAAAGGTATAGAAATAGATATTAATTTTATAACATAACTTAATAACATCGAAATTGTTTAGCTGGAATGATCTATGGACACGACCACATAAACGGCTCATAAAATGTTGTAGAGCGTGAGACGGAATGCATCGCCCACAAATAAATCATGAAGTAGAAGTGTTCACTTTTATGTCTTATAGAAGTAAAGTGAAGAAGGTTCCGGGTTTGAAGGACAAAGATGAAGTTTTTGCCATATGTGTAAAGTTCCCCTACAAAGTTACAAAATTCAGTTATAAATTTGTATGTATCGGAAGCTAAAACACCATTAGCCACAGCAGTTGCTCTTTTAGAAATAATTATGAACTTGGACAGATGCGCACAATCAAGCAATGCAATTTTCTGGTTCTGGATCCTGTTCCGAATGAAGTATCCTGGCGTTGATCGCTGACCGAAGATGAACGGCTGGGCTATGGGGACGAGACTTGTTTCAAGAAAATACATCTTAGCGGTACTTGCAAGGAATAAACATTTCAAGCTTCTAGCCATGGCATACTTTACAGTAAGGAATACGAATTAGCAAATTGTGTGTCAGTGTTAGGCATCCTTGGAAAATTTCAGCCATTTATTAAATCACCGTTTCGATTTTCAGCGATAGCCACAGTCTACTTAGAAGAAGGTAACAAAGAATACAGAAGAAAAGAAGCTAGTAACGCCCTGTCGTTCTACACACAAGGAATCCAAGTGAAATGCAAAGATGACGTACTGAATGCCAAACTGTACAGTAACAGAGCTACTGCTCATTCCTATCTGGGTAAGATCTTATTTTATATTTTATCCGATTGATTTCGTGTCAAACACGGGCAGTTAGCTATAATTTTGCTACGTAACTGAATTTACTCTATCGTTACCTTTATGCTTTCTACGGTACGAGGTAACATAATAATTTTATCTTTATTTGCTAGGAAATTACCAGGAAACACTGAATGATGCAACAGCCGCTGTCACTTTGGAACCAGCTTTCATTAAAGCCATAGAAAGAGGTAAGTTCTTGACGACCATTTTTGTTGACTTGTGTATGACAAGTCTAAACGAATTAGCAAAAAACCGCTAATCGTAAGTTTGCAGGCCTTTCAATAAAGTGTCATCTGAAGAAACAGGAAGACTTTTTGTGTTGTTAGTTTGTCCGCCGTTCCTCATTATTTTATTCTTATAGCAATATAATTGAATCTATTTTAATTTTTTAGGAGCTAGTGCTTGTATAAAGCTAAAGCGTTACGAAGAAGCCACGACCTGGTGTGATAAGGGATTGGCAGTATCCTTTGTAAAATGTTACATTCTTTTACATTCTTAAAAGACACAGGTTCTACCTTTAAGGATTTTCCAGAAAATAGTGGTCCACGGTAAGACTGGAACAAAACTGTGCTAAAATCCCTTTAAACTAGCAAGAAACTAGGTAAATAACAAGTCATTTATAAATAATTATTGGATGAGGCCGAAGGCTGAGGCTGATAACCCTTACCGAGACCTTGATTATTTTGGATACCACAAAAGCCGAATCTAATAATTGTTTTATTATACATTGAAGGGAAAAAAAATGGAAGTCATGTTTTTGCTTCTTCGCTGACAGCAAGCAACAAAAAGCGCGCCAACTTGAGATGATTACCCTTAGAAATCGTATGCACGGTGGTCATACATGACATGATTACCCGTGACCTTGAGTGTCCTTGAAACGATTATTGTATAATCTGCAGCTAGATGACGTCATAGGCGCTAATTACAAAAATTCATTGTACGCTTTCGGCCGATCAGAAAAGAGATTGTTCAGTTTGTTCAGGAAAGAGTTCAATGTATAATAATGGTATTTGTCGTTACGATCAGTATCCATGACCTTTTCATAACATTGTGTCTTGTGACTTGACAACAAGAAGATTGACAAGAACAAGAAGACATTAGTTGATTTACGGGCCAAGTGTGTCAGTGAACCTGATACATCACAAGAAACAAAGAGACAGAACATGAAGAGCATACCTGTCACTCACACTGCAATAGCTCAGGTAAATATTATTACAATAAAAATAGGATTGGCCCAAGAAAATGTTCTCGAGGCTTAAACGGTAAAGCTGAGCGTTGTATTTTTCTGAGGCTCTTCGCATAGCACCCCACAGAAATGTTTTTCGCCCCAAGCAAAAACACTAATCGACGCATGTTGAATAAGGTTTTTGAACACAAAGCTGCAACAGATAAGAAAAGTGCCCTGAATTAAAAAATGGCTGTCGCAGAGAAGCAGATCATGTGGATTCCAATATGGTATTTATAAAACTGAGTAAGCTCTACCAATCGATCACAATTTAAAGTTTGATGATTACAATGGGTCCGCTGTGATTCTGTGCCGTGCAAATCAACGCAAACGTGGCCTGTTTCATCGGGATGCAAGATGACGTCCTTTTTTTGACATGACTAGGACAATTATTTATTTCATATGTTCACGAACGCGACTTTGAATCGCCTCGGCTTTGGGATATTGTTAACCGTGGGAACAGCTATAGATAGTTCAGTCTTTATGAGCGACAGATAGCTCAGTCTCTAACCTGTCGTGCATTGTTTCGAACGGTGGAAAAGTACTCTGAAGGCACGATCCATAAGAGTGAACCTGATCAAAGACCGGCAATGTAAATACTAATCAGGGGAAATATTCGAGTCAGTCGCACGAGGTTTGTTTACGATAAACGAGCACTGACAGCTGTAGAGGCCCGCAAATGATTCCCAAATTGTACCTCAAATAAACCCAGGACCGGAAATGAGTCCACTGCAAAAAGTTAGGAATGGCGTGTACTCCATGATAAGTCTATGGATGGATATCTATACTATTCAATCATCCTAGGTGAAGAAAAGATATGTACCTCAGGCATAAAAGCAGGAATAAAAAGCGCTAAACACTGCGCAAATTTGACATGTGCCGACTGCAAAAACTTTCTCGTTTAGAAAACTCTAAGCAAAAACAAACATAAATCTGCGAAGATGCCCTTGCTATTATTTTAAACCGCTTAGCACTTTTCCCTGTACACTTCTTATACCTCATCATCATCATCAATCCTCATCGCACCATCGGACGCATAAGGCCTTCACAGTCTCTCTCCAGCGCGAACGATCCTGTGCCGCCTTCCAGATTTCACCCCAGGTCAAGTGTATGGTCTCGAGTGCTTTCTCCGTTGACCTCCTCCAGGTTGTTCTAGGCTTTCCTCGTTGTCTTTTCCCTTCTGGTGTCCAGAATAGACCTTCGCTAGCAATGTCGCTGGGGTCTTTCCTCAGTATGTGTCCAATCCAAGTCCATTTCCTCCGTGTTAAGCTCACCATGATGCCTTCTTGGTTACAAATCCTGCCCACTTCCAAGTTCGTCACTTTCTGTGGCTATCTTATGCCCAATATAATGCGAAGGCATTTATGGGTAAAAACCCTCAGCTTTCTAACTATTTCCTGAGTTGTTTTCCAGGTTTCCGAGCCATAGTGAAGCACTATCTTAACATTTGAGTTGTAAAGCTTTAATCTGGGCTTGAGAGAGATCTTTTTAGAGCTCCATACAGGCTTCAGTGAAGTAAATGCTTGTCTCGCTTTGCCAATACGTGCTTTCACGTCTGCGTCTGCACTTTCCTGTACATCAATCACGCTACCAAGGTAAGAGAACCGATGTATTTTCTCTATCTCCTATCCGTCTATTTTGATTTGGCAATTGCGCTTGCATCCAATGCTCATCTATTTGGTCTTTTCGCTGTTGATCTTTAACCCGACCTTACGTGCATTGTTGCTTAATCTACCTGTTTTCTCACTTAAATGCGCTCCAGAGCTGGAGAGCAGACAAAGGTCGTCAGCGTAATCCAGGTCTTCTGATACGGATGTCAGCTTCCATCTAATCCCAGTACGTTGGTTACTTGTTGTTTCCTTCAAAACGCAATCTAGGGCAATCAGAAACAGTAAAGGTGACAACATGCATCCTTGTTTTACCCCTGTTTCGACCGCAAACCATGGTGTTAAATTTCCCTCATGGAGAACGCTGCAGGTTAAGTCTCTGTATAAGGCTTGAATCATCCGAATAATCTTGTGTGAGATGCCATAAAGCTTTAAGAGTTTCCACAGGGTAGCACGGTGCACACTATCGAAAGCCTTCTCGAAGTCAATGAAATTCAGGTGCAGGGAGTCTCGCCATTCCATGCATTGTTCTGTTATATTCCTCAGGGTGGAATTCTGTTCTGCGCATGACCTTCCCTTACGGAAGCCTCCTTGTTCCTTTGTCATCTGATTGTCCACTGCCTGTTGAATTCTTGTCAGAATAATTCTGGTGAACAATTTAGACACCACTGATAAGAGAGTGATTCCCCTCTAGTTGGTACATTTAGTGGTGTTGCCCTTCTTTGGGATTTTCACGATAAGACCTCTGTGCCAGTCATCTGGGATCTGTTCCTCCTGCCATATGTGCTCGAACAAGACGAAGAGCACCTCATAAGCTGTTTCAATATCTGCATTTAGTAGTTCCGCCGGTATGTCATCATAGCCAGGGGCTTTGTTATTCGTCAGTTGTCTAATTGCTTTTCGTATTTCATTCCTAGTTATTGCGTCTGAATTTATGTCTAATTCCGGTGCATAATAAGTAATCAGTTTTTTTGTAAGTACAGTAAGTAACTACATTAATATTGTATTGTAAGCAGTGTAAGTAGCAATTAATTAAAATTAAAAATAATAATAATAATAATTCCGGTGCATTGACGTCAAGACGAGGTGGATTGCGTGGGTCATCTCTGTTGTGTATTGTACTGAAGTGTTCTGCCCAATTTTTGTTAGGGTGTTTCCGTTTAGGTCCTTAATTGTTGTAGAGTTTTGCTGGATTTACCAGAGAGACTTCTCGTAATATCATACAGCTTTCTGTTATCATTTACCTTTGTTGCTTCTTTTGCTTCTTTTCCTTTATTCTCGATGTAGTTTTTTTTTGTCTTCACGGGCATTTTTCTTAACTGCTTTGTTCTTAACTCTGTATTGTTGCTGGAGATCCCCGCCTTGAGTGTGTTGGGTTGGGTATTATTTAACATGCGTTTCTTCAATTCTTTCCTTTCCTCAACTTAAGTCCACGTATTGCCTGAGATCCACTCTTTCCTTTTTCTGGTTGAGTACCCTAGCACTTCCTTTCCTGTTTCTGTATATATGCTGTTAACACTTTGCCATATATATTCCACCCCGGTTTCTTCTTCCTGAGCGCCCATTTCCGCTAGACCCTCAAACCTGTTCTGTAGCCTTAAGCTGAACTCTCTTTGTGTTAACGGATCTTTAAGCTTGTAAAGGTTTAACCTTGTCCTTGAGGACTCTTTGACTACCCTCCTTAGTTTCAAATAGAGCCTGCCAACCACCAACATATGGCCACTTCCACCCCTAAACACCCTTGTGTCCAGGAACGAGGTTCTCCATTTGCTGGTAATTGCAAAATTATCAATCTAGTTTTTGGTGTTTTTGTCTGGGGAAATCCATGTGGTCTTATGAATCTCCCTATGAGTGAAGATGGTACCCCCTATGACCAGCCCATTAAGACCGCAGAAATCTGCAATGAGCTCTCCATTCTCATTCATGTCACCAGAGCCATGTTTTCCCATATGATCTTCTCTTCCCGTGTTGTCACTCCCAACTTTGGCATTAGGTCACCTACTACCATCAAGACGTCGTGCTTTGGTGTTGCTGCCACCTCTGACTGTAGCTGTTCATAGAAGTTGAGCTTGTCTGCCTGGTCTGCTGTATTGGTGGGTGCGTAGCATTGAATGACCGTAAGTTTCCTATATTTAGAGTAGAACCTAGCGCGGACAATCCTCTCGTTTACTGGTTTCCATGCCATAAGTGCCTTAGCAGCTGTTTTATTTAGCATAAGAGCCACACCTTCCTGATGTAGTCCATCCTTTCGGCCCGAGTATATAACAGTTGTCCCATCGGCTAATACTAGTTTGCCACTTCCCGTCCATCTGGCTCCACTAACTCCTAAAATATCAATCCTATTTTGTTTCATTTCCTTGGCCACTTGTGCAGCTTTTCCACATTCGAACATCGTTCTGACGTTCCAGCAGCCGATTCTGGTTATGAATTTAGTCCCAGCAATGAGGGTGTTTCGGCTCGCGGAGCGTCATACTACCATCCGAGGAGTGGTCCTCTTTCTGGCGACCAGTCGTCTTGCACTGTAAATTTCCTGTGTCGGTTTCTGTAGTCGCTCATTAGTCTGAGGGGGTAACTAGCCGTTTGCAGACTTGCCAGAGCCCCTATTAGCCAGTTTGTTCAGGGTTCCTGCTAGGCCTTCACAGCCACCGCAGCGGCCCCGGGAACTAAGTCCCACTGTACTTCACCCTGACAGGCAGTCCCCTACTCCGCTGTTGCCCACCTCCCACGAGCGACGACGTTAAGGGTTGGTCTTTGGGAGGCCTTCCTATACCTGCGTCCTTGATATACACGGGCTTCCATGGAAGTGTACAAGGTCAGTTTTTTTGTGTGTGCGACTTACCGTAGTGTTCTTTAATAAGATAAACGTATTTGTCAGGCCGCATGATTAGAGCTGTCGCTTTTGTTCGTGCAATTTTTTTTATTGTCAATAATCTCCTCTTTGCCGAAAGCTACGCGAAAATGTTGTCAATCCACTTGGGAATTCTCACTTCGGAATTCTCAGTTGTCTCCAAACTTGAGGATAGAGTGAACACCCCGTGTTAGCATACATCTCAGGTCCGAACCCAATAAAGTCCACTCATGTCCAATACATCCGATCCGTAACGGGTCGCAAAAGAGGTGACGGTTCGCGACGGATCGTGACGGTTCGCCGGGTCGTCACGACCCGTCACGAATCGTCACCGACTGTCTCGACCTTCACACCGGAAGTCATGTCGCGAAAAGGGATAGCGGAAATAACAGGCGAATGAAGTGTGTGAATATTCCTCGTTCTAAAAAAAGCGGCCACAAACATTCGCACAAGTGTAAAAAACGACGCACGCTAATGATGAGTCTCTCGCGAACTGACAAACGGTCACGAATCGTCACCATCCGTCCTGGTCGTGACGATCCACCGACATGTCGCGAACTGCACAAACGGTGACGGGTCGTCGCGATCCGTCCCGATCGAGACGATCCGCCGACATTTTCACCTCCCTTCATAGTACAAACATGGTCAAGGGTTGTTACCATCCGTCTCGTACGTGACGATCCGCCGACATGTCGCAAAGTGACAAACGGTGACAGGCCGTCACGACCCGTCACGGATCGTCACCACTTTGGCGACCCGTTACGGATTTGGTGTATTGAACAACCCTCATAAAGTCATTCAGGGAAGAACCTAACAAAATATTATGTTATTACTGTGAAACACAAAAATAATTGAAAACCAGAAATATTTATGGAATGTTGTTGTGTAGCTAGGAAAAAGCCAATTAAGCGTGAGGAAACTAAACCACAAACGGCAGCGTGTCCTGAACTTTATTGTGATTGATTCAGTACACAATTAACCTCTCAGAATCAAATCAAAGTGTTCACAGTTTTCCGAGTTACACATTAAAAAAAAATAATCGATTCTATAAATTCTAAATCCATTGTGCAAATTCCTGAGTCCATACCTTTCCTCCTTTTATTGCGAAGCAACCATCTCCGGTGCTGGGATCATCTGCGTTACAATTTTGGGATCATTTGCGGGCGGGGATCATTTGTGGTCCTGCAGCACGCGATTGCAAATGTTGGTTTATATTTTTGCTTTCAGCTTAGAATAACGTACGTAAAAAGAGATACTTGTACAAATTAGCTTTTTACGCTGAAACATTAACAGTTAATGTGAGAATATTTAGCACGACATTTGCAGGCTAATGTAAATATTTTTGTGAGTCTAAGGAAACTGGCGCCGTCACGCAACGTATCAAAAAATTGTAGTTTATACAGGGGACCTATTCACTGACGTGGACTTCGACACTATGAAATATCTCTCAGTAAAACCTCGGTTGTTGTTGAAAAATGTTGATTTTCCAATAGAAAGAGTTTGAAAGTCGGCAAGAGAAATCATTTAAGGTGTATAATACTAAAGTGACGGCGTCGAACGCACTCATGGTCTTTGATTACCACTAATTTACTGGCAATAATTTCGGGACTTTGATCTCTGGCCGTTTAATAGAGGCTGGCCGTTTAATAGGAGCTCGACTGTAGTCATCTTGTGTGTACCTCCTTTTACCCATGTTTGAAAGTTTTCGTCAATCAATTTTTTTTTTATAGCACAGGGAAGATTCTTTACCGAAAACTGCCAAAGATGTAGAACATGGACGTCATCTAACAATTGCCAAAGAAGTGGACAACAAAGCGAAAGAAGGAGAGGCCTATTGTAACCTTGGTATTGTTTATAAAAGTCTGGGAGATTTCAAAACAGCCATCGATTACCATGAACGTCACCTGAGAATTGCCAAAGAAGTGGGAGACAAGGCTGGAGAAGGAAGGGCCTATGGTAATCTTGGCAACGCTTACGGTGGTCTGGGAGATTTTCAAACAGCCATTGCTTACCATGAATGTCAACTGAAAATTGCCAAAGAACTGGAAGACAAGGCTGGTGAAGTGGCGGGCTATTGTAATCTGGGTAACGTTTATTATAGTCTGGGGGATGTCAGAAAAGCCACTGACTACCAGGATTGTTCTCTGACAATTGCAAAAGAAGTGGGAGATAAAATAGGAGAAGGAAGGGCCTATGGTAATCTTGGCGTTGCTTATCGAAGTCTGGGGGATTGTAAAGCAGCTATTGACTACCAGGAACGATCTCTAAAAATTGCCAAAGAGTTGGGAAACAAAGCTAGCGAAGGAAGCTCCTATGGTAATCTTGGCGAAGCTTATGATAGCCTGGGGGATTTCAAAACAGCTATCGACTACCATGAACGTCATCTTAAAATTGCCACAGAAGTGCAAGACAAAGTGGGAGAAGGGAAGGCCTATGGTAATCTTGGTATTGCCTATGAAAGTCTGGGGGATTTTAAAACAGCAGTTGATTATTACAAGCGCCATCTAAAAATTGCAAAGGAAGTGGGAGACAAATCTGGAGAAGGGAAATCTTACGGTAATCTTGGCAATGCTTATGGTGGTCTTGGCGATTTCAAAACAGCCATTGCTTACCATGAATGTCAACTAAAAATGGCCAAAGAAGTGGGAGACAAGGCTGGTGAAGGAATGGGCTATTGTAATCTGGGCAACGCTTACGGTGGTCTGGGGGATTTCAGAAAAACCACTGAATACCAGGAACGTGCTCTAAAATTTGCCAAAGAAGTTGGAGATAAAAGAGGAGAAGGAAGGGCCTATGGTAATCTTGGCGTTGCTTATCAACGTCTGGGGGATTGTAAAGCAGCTATTGACTACCAGGAACGATCTCTAAAGATTGCCAAAGAGTTGGGAAACAAAGCCGGAGAAGGAAGCTCCTATGGTAATCTTGGCGACGTTTATGATAGCCTGGGGGATTTCAAAACGGCAATTGACTACCATGAACGTCATCTAAGGAATGCGCTAGAAGTGCAAGACAAAGTGGGAGAAGGAAAGGCCTATGGTAGCCTTGGCAACGCTTATAAAAGTCTCGGGCATTTCAAAACAGCCATTGATTATCAGACACGTTATCTTAAAATTGCAAAGGAAGTGGGAGACAAATCTGGAGAAGGAAATGCTTATGGTAATCTTGGCAATGCGTATGGTGGTCTTGGGGATTTCAAAAGAGCCCTTGATTACCATGAACGTCAACTAAAAGTTGCCATAGAAGTGGGCGACAACGCGGGAGAAGGAGGGGGCTATTGCAATCTTGGCAACGTTTATTATAGTTTGGGGGATATCAAAACAGCCATTGCCTATTATCAACGTGCCCTTAAAATTTCCAAAGAAGTGGGAGATAAAGAAAGAGAAGGAGGGGCCTATGGTAATATCGGCGTCGCTTATCGAGTTCTGGGGGATTGCAAAACAGCGATTGAATACCAAGAACACGCTCTAAAAATTTCCAAGGAAGTGGGAAACAAAGCTGGAGAAGGAAGCGCCTATGGTAATCTTGGTGACGCTTATCACAATCTGGGAGATTTTAAAACAGCTATTGACTACCATGAACGTCATCTTAAAATTGCCACAGAAGTACAAGACAAAGTGGGAGAAGGAAAGGCCTATTGTAATCTTGGTGTCGCCTATAAAAGTCTAGGTGATTTCAAAACAGCAGTTGATTACTTTGAACGTCATCTTAAAATTACAAAGGAAGTGGGAGACAAATCTGGAGAAGGAAATGCTTATGGTAATCTGGGCAATGCTTACGATGGTCTTAGAGATTTCAAAACAGCCATTGCTTATCATGAACGTCAACTAAGAATTGCCACAGAAGTGGGAGACAAAGCAGGAGAAGGAGGGGGTTATTGTAATCTTAGCAACGCTTTATATTCCTTGGGGGATTTGGTACGAGCCACTGGCTACCAGGAACGTGCTCTAAAAATTTTCAAAGAGGTGGGAGATAAAAGACGAGAAGGAAGAGCCTATGGTAATCTTGGCGTTGCTTCTCGAAATCTGGGGGATTACAAAAGAGCCATTGAATACCAAGAGCGTGCTCTTACAACTGCCAAAGAATTGGGAGACAAGGCCGAGGTTGCCAATTCGTTTTATGGTCTTGGTAGGAGCTTTGAATTGCAAGGGTCCCTACCTAAGGCTCTTGATTGTTTTCAATCAAGTGTGAGAATGTTCAATATAGTTAGGCATGATCTTAAAGGTAAAGATGAGTGGAAAATCAGCTACCGCAATATGCATGAAGCTGCGTTCACCAGTCTGTGGCATCTGTTATTGAGACAAGGCAAGGTAGTCGAGGCTCTATTTGCTGCTGAGCAAGGACGTGCACAAGCACTTAATGATCTTTTGGATTTAAACTATGGGCTCGAAACATCCTACTATCAGTTACACACCAGGGAAGAAAGTACCTTCGACTCATTCAATTTCCTTCCTTCAATTGCCGTTTTTATGGCAACTGATGAAAAAGACATTGTTTTCTGGGTTGTTCAAGATGGAAAGGACGTACAATTAAGGAAAAAGGCACTCAGTGTTAACAGTTCATTGAATTTGAACGACGTCCTGAGGTCTTTAATTGTTGCTGCTTCCCAGGAAATTGACGTGAGAGCTGGTGTGAAATGCGAGGATCGTTCGCTGGATGAGCTGGGAGACGAGCAGGTGGTAAATGAAAGGTCACCGCACACATCAGCTAAGCATGTTCCCCTCCAGATGAGTGTTTTAAGAACACTTTATGACATCATCATTGATCCTATTGCAGACTTGATCCATGGTAACGAACTTATCTTGGTTCCTGAAGGTCCATTGTGTCTGGCTCCTTATGCTGCATTGTTGGACTCTAATTCCACGTATTTATGTGATGTTTTTAGGGTCCGAGTTATTCCGTCGCTCACCAGTTTGAAACTGATCACAGATTCTCCGGCTGGTTATCACAGCGAGACGGGGGTGCTTCTAGTGGGTGATCCGTGGGTACAAGAGGTTGTCATTCCAGGGAAAATATTGGAACAGCTGCCATGCGCCAGAAAAGAAGTACAGATGATTGGGAGAATGTTTAACACCAAACCACCCATTGGAAGAGAGGCAACAAAGGATGAAGTATTAAGACGACTTCCCACGGTTGCTCTAATACACATTGCGGCGCATGGTCGAATGGAAACAGGAGAAATTGCCCTGGCACCTAATACTACACGAACTTCCAAGACTCCTGCGAATGAAGACTTCCTTTTAACTATGAAAGACGTAACAAGTGCTCAAATTCGCGCAAGGCTGGTAGTATTAAGTTGCTGTCATAGTGGTCGCGGAGAGATTAAGGCTGAGGGGGTTGTTGGCATTGCACGAGCGTTTCTTGGTGCCGGTGCTCGTTCTGTCCTGGTGTCCCTGTGGGCGATTGATGACGATGCCACTCTGGAGTTCATGAAAAGTTTCTACTCACACTTGGTAAAAGGGATCAGTGCCAGTGAATCATTGAACAAAGCCATGAAACATATGAGAGAATCTGACCAGTTTAATGAAGTGAAGCACTGGGCTCCGTTTGTGTTGATTGGAGATGACGTCACAATAAAATTTGGCGGAAGCGAATAAATGTCTCTGACTGTAAGTAGGAATATGTGTAGTAGTGACTTGAAAATATCATAAGCGAAGTATTATTAGGTTTGGTACCGTATATATTTTATCTTACACGGGCTTTAAAGGCTCCCAGGCGAAAATGCGGGAAAATATCTGAAACATTATTGCACTTACTGACGTGAAGTATGTTAATAGCAGAGTGCTAAAAGGGCATGATACATTTTTAACAGTAGTTTGACTTTATCAGATATCGCTATGACAGTTCTTTGTGCAAAGAATCGTTTCAATATTAGAATTATGGAATAGGTAACGTTAAAACCTGACTGCCGTGACCTGTGGATACTTTCTGTATGGAATGATTCCTCTATGTGAAAGATTTCTTTAGCACTGAGTGTGACTATATCAGGTTTTTACGAACACAATTTACCTATACAATTCTGATATGCAAATAAATATATGAAAGATCATATATTTAAACTGCGTAGAAATATGTGAAGACATCAATGATCACTACAGTAATATACACAACTATACACAACACAGTATTTGTGAAATTAAAGCCTGAAAAAAAAAATTATCAATTATTATCGCAGCGATGATCATTGATGTCTATATCTTTGTACGCAGTTCAACTATATGATCTTTCATATATTCACTTGTATTCGTCACCATCTACGGGTATATTACGAACTCACAATATGACAAGCTCCCAGTTGGCTAGTAGCTTAGTTGGTAGTATATAGAGCACTGCACCGTGTCGCAGAAGTCATGGGTTCCAATCCCGTTAAAACCAGGAATTTTTTCAGGCTTTAATTTCACCGCTGCTTTAGTTTTGTGAATAATTTCGATGAACATTGATGCCTTTATTCAGTTTTGATGTGTTGTACATATCTATCCCTTAGGTATGGAACTTGGAAACTGTACATAGCGAGGAAGCGGAACGTGGAAACTGTACATAGCAAGGAAGTGACCAAAGTGCAGAGTCTTAATCAAGACGTGTATCTGCTAACGTGATATGAAGCTGTTTTCTTCACAAGAAGAAGTCTCAACAAACCTATGAAAGACACTGTTAACATACATAATTAATGCAAATTGTAACTAAGGAGAAAAGCAATGGTATGAACCTTTCCCAGACTAAGTTTTGTAGATGTTCAGTGCTATTATCGATGCAAATGAGGTCGACTCAGCGACTTTTTGTCAAGATATATATTGATGTTAACGTAAATACACAACTCGCTTTAAGCTACAAAGTAAATACGCCAAAGACAGAACTATTCTAATGTTTAGGCCAAGCAAGGTGTTTTGAGTTTTTGGACTTATAGTGATTAGGTGTTTTTTGATGTACGCTTTATTTGAGATATTCACCAGCAGCTTATAGACAATTAATGAGTTTGACTGCGGAAGAATAATGTAAATAGTAACATTTCAGTATTTTTCAACACAATCAACAGGGTCGTGTTTCTTAGGCGTGATACAATCCGTTTGGAGAAGTTGTTTTCACGTGTCTCTTTTACGTTTAAACATGTCATATAAATAGTGTGTAAAAGATCCTCCGAATATTTGTTTTTTCATTAAAACGGAAGAAAATTCAGCACGTAATCATCTTTCTTGGATAACTAATGCCACAAATGAAGGGCTTTATATTACACGTCAACCTCTTTTAATCCTTCTTGTACTTAGTTGAACCGTATGTCAATTATCCTGCTACGCTTGAGGAATTCTTAGCCGACTAGATCATTGGCCGACTTTTCTTTTCCAGCGCTTTCTCCGGTCTCACTTTTGTACCCGTCCCTACCACTGTAAGGTTATGTTTAGCTCCGTGATTCTTGTCGAGAATTTTGTTGTTGTGCAATCGCGATCAATTCTGATTTTGTCACTTGCCTCAGTGAAGCTGACCTCATAAAAAGAGAGAGACAGCACTTACTACCAGTTTATGCTCATAAAACCTGACTTTGCGCAATCTCTAGGGCTCCATGCACGGTTCTTGCATGGTCCGAATTTGGCCGTCACCCGAGTTGTCCCTTGTGCGACTTCGAAGCAGTGTTTTCACACTCAGACTAGACCATACGCTGGCCTAGACTGGTTCCAAAACAACAGCCAACAGCCTCCTCCACCCCCCTCCACCGCCACCTCTCCCCCCCAAAAAAATATTTCCTTAAAATTTTCAGAGCTACAATTGCAAACGGCTGTTACGTAGGGCTGCAATGATTATTGCGGAAGAAAATAACCTTGCCAAAATCTCAGATTTGCTCAGACAGAGAGAGAACAATGGAATGACGAAAGAGGGTGGAAATTGAGGAAAGGAGGACGGAGAAAGATTTCAATTCTGCGAAATATTACGAATGGCTGACTGTTAGGATCGAGAAACGCCGCTCAACGACCCATTTGGCAAATCGCTCATACTTTGCCCAAAGATACCCTTAGGTGACCTAATTCTAAAAATCATATTATAAGGTTCCAGCGAATTTTTATTTTTCAGAAATTCGCGAAAATTTGAAAGCGCGGTCAAAGTGCGGTTTTTCATGTAATAAAATGACCGAAATAAGGTGCGAGGACGAAGCGCTGCTTAAGTCTTAAAATAAATTAAATTGACTTCAAACTTCACACAAATGTGGAACAACCACTCTAATTTATTCCTCGTTTTAAACTAATCTCAGATATGTTGATATAGTGGTTTTCCAAACCATTTTAAAAACACCTATGAAGCGTGTGAAAAATAACGGCAAAATATAGGTCATGTTTAACAGCATAAAAACGCATCTGGTACCTCACTTTCCGATTATTTTACTTTAGAGCCTTAAAATATCATTATTAGACATATACCATGCCAAGTTTCATGTTCGAACTCGCAGTATTTCCCTTTGAGAAAAACGAAAATCTATGTCAATGTGTTGGGCGCAAATGACACAACAATTATACACGAACAAGAGACGAATCAATTTCAAAAGCGAAAGTAAAAGGCTATCATTAATCAATTCAATCAATTAAGCAATTCACTGCTATCAGTAGAAATATAATATCCTCATAATGTCCAATACATAAAAACTGTTTTTAGACGTTTTCGATCTTTGTTTAATTTCCTGTCCGCCGTCATGTCTAGTTTGTCATCGCGTGTATTTCCTTAATGTTAACAACAGCTGAATGGTTGTCATAACAAACGCACAGAGGTTTCCTGGAACCTCGATGTTTTCGATACACCAAAACGCTTTAAGTTCGTTAAGACACAATAATGGGTCAACCTGGAATGCTGTTTAGTATTGAGGACGTTAAAGGACTGTAAATTAATCGAGTTGAAATATCTTGAGGCAAATCAAAATCGCGCCCTTATTCTAATTGCTAAACAGCCGATCTCCGTTCAAGTTCAAGAAGTCGAGAGGTTAATTCGGCAATGTATCACCGGTACAACAACAAAATCAAACCGAGGGCATCAAAAGTGTAAGTTTAAAAGTGTAGTGGCAAGTTCGAAATAAATTTCGCCTATATGAATTGGAAACAAGAAGTGACACGGTCTGACCCGAAACAAATAAACGAAATATTAATACGACTAATTTAATCCGAAAATGTTATAGAAAACATACCTAAAAGCCGTCGATTCCCCTCAATACCACTCTACATTGCCTTAAAGAGGCCAAGCTTTCTGCTATAAGAATCAGGGGCCTCATGAATCTGTTTTTATTATAGTGGCAACCATGCTGCGTGACTGATATTCGAGACTCTGTAAAAGTTGTCACACAACCGTACGAGCAGCCCAGTCACGCTTTCACTGCTTTCGCGCAAATGTTCAACTTCAATTACAAGTTTAAAGTAGTGACAGTAGATTGAAATGCGCTTTTTAAAGCTGTCCTATCCAGGAGCAATTATTTCTTGTTCTTGAATGACTTTTGGTTGTAGCTAGAGTCGGGGAGGGGGGGGGGGGTACTCCCGGAAATTCCGAATATCTGTATGCCGTGGAAGATTAAGTGGTCTCTAGCTCTTAACGCCAACACTGAAACACCAGATGATTCTCGAAGTATCACAGGGATCACTAAGCAAAATAATTTTGAGCTTAGCTCCGCTGAGTCAGATACCTGTTGGCGCGCATATTGCATTGACCGTGGACAGGTGGAAAAACAGTTAAACCGGAAAAGCCTGTTGCACATTGTAATTCAGCATTGTCCAACACGCAATCGGTCTGGTTGTAATGCTAATCATATTTGATAGAATCTCAAGCTTTCTTTCGACACGTACTCACGTACTGGGGTGGTGACATACTACTAGATGGGCGTGGCCGGGAGCCACGAGTCAAGTCAGTCAACTCGCAAAGCTAAACCGAGAAGAGTGATAGTGAACCACTGATGGAAAGACTGCAGATTGTCCCTACGCCTTACCCTAATAGGCCTCTGTGTTATTCTAATGAACTGATGCTGTTACAATGATACTATTTAGCTTTGTGAATATGCTAATGGTCAGGGCCTGGTTCTTTTGTAATTTAGTCAGACATCGCTCTATGTTTATACTCGTTCTCTGAAGGAGACTTCAGGTCATTTTGTAAAGAGGTACGAACACTGCGACCTCAACATCAGTGCCAGTATCAACGGGTGTGACCGAGGAAGCGTCTGCTGATGTTTCCATGGATAGTAACCATGCACAACAGGGTGTATTAATGCCTTCAAGGCAGCTGCATTCGTGTCTTTCATAGGCTGTCTACTTTAGAGAGGCACTTGTCACTGGAGAAATGTACTTAGTCCCTAGAGAGACATTCCCTTATGGACTTAGCCAATATGTACTACAAACCCTGCTTGGAGCAAGCGTTGGCGCTTAACTCAAAGCCACAGTACGTCACCAAGAAGTCCTTGTTGCTTTAAAAGGGGGTTGGGCTCTCAGGGCAGTCAATGACAAGCAGCAATCGTATCTCATGGCAAAATCTCGCGTTGGTCAAACGACAGGCCGAAAGGTTGACGCCGAAATGGTGGCGCGGGAGATGCGCAGAGCCCGGGACCCTTATAATATTCGTCTTTTTCAGGTGTTAGTTTTTCTCTCACAGAGTGACGCTCTGCGCCAAAGTGATCCTGATGAGATGCATGTTCAGGCATCTGAAGAGGAGAGCAATTTTAGTCAGGTAAAGGAAGTTGTAGAAATAGTTTAGCTCCAGCATCCTTTGGTATACGACCAGCAAGACCCCTGTGCCTTGGCGATGGAGGGTGGCTTAAAGAACCTGAAACTGCCTATGCTACGGTGCGGGTGCGAAGACATGGGATTAGATATACTTCTCCCATTCGTGCGTGGAATAACTCCATACTCAGCGCTTGTGAAGTATTTTACTAACAACTGCACTTGCCGGAAGTATTATTAGGAACTGTCGATGTTTGACTTCTTCGGTATCGAGCAAACATCTCTTGCCGGGGGGGGGGGATCGTCAAATTTTTGTAGAGAGGGAGAGGGAGTAGAGGAGGGAGATCCTTTAGAGGAAAAACTAACGGCCGAATGGTCTCAACCTCGTTCCCAGCGAATTTGGGAACGAGAGGATGGTAAGATGAGAGACTCTGGGAACGAGGTTGGAATCGTCACCCTTTCCAAATTCGCTGCAGCGATTAATTTGCCTTTATCAACTTAGAAACAGATGATCTAACGTACTTTTTTCCGACACTGTGCGCAGGCGCAGCGCAACAGTGCCTTAACAAACTAATCACTCTAGAACATCTGAAAACATAGATCTCGCGAACAGCTTACTTTCCTTAAAATAGTTTTTCACAAAGAACTACTTATTAATGATTCTTTTATACTGCAAAAGAAAACCTTTACCATTAGCATGTTCATAAAGCTAAATAGTATCATTGTAACAGCATCAGTCTATTAGAATAACACAGAGGCCTATTAGAGTAAGGCGTAGGGACAATCTGCAGTCTTTCCATCAGTGGTTCACTATCACTCTTCTCGGTTGAGCTTTGCGAGTTGACTGACTTGACTCGTGGCTCCCGGCCACGCCCATCTAGTAGTATGTCACCACCTCAGTACGTGAGTATGTGTCGAAAGAAAGCTTGAGATTCTATCAAATACGATTAGCATTACAACCAGACCGATTGCGTGTTGGACAATGCTGAATTACAATGTGCAACGGGCTTTTCCGGTTTAACTGTTTTTTTCACCTGTCCACGGTCAATGCAATATGCGCGCCAACAGGTATCTGACTCAGCGGAGCTAAGCTCAAAATTATTTTGCTTAGTGATCCCTGTGATACTTCGAGAATCATCTGGTGTTTCAGTGTTGGCGTTAAGAGCTAGAGACCACTTAATCTTCTACGGCATACAGATATTCGGAATTTCCGGGAGTACCCCCCCCCCCCCTCCCCGACTGTAGCTACAACCAAAAGTCATTCAAGAACAAGAAATAATTGCTCCTGGATAGGACAGCTTTAAAAAGCGCATTTCAATCTACTGTCACTACTTTAAACTTGTAATTGCGAAATGTTGAACATTTGCGCGAAAGCAGTGAAAGCGTGACTGGGCTGCTCGTACGGTTGTGTGACAACTTTTACAGAGTCTCGAATATCAGTCACGCAGCATGGTTGCCACTATAATAAAAACAGATTCATGAGGCCCCTGATTCTTATAGCAGAAAGCTTGGCCTCTTTAAGGCAATGTGGAGTGGTATTGAGGGGAATCGACGGCTTTTAGGTATGTTTTCTATAACATTTTCGGATTAAATTAGTCGTATTAATATTTCGTTTATTTGTTTCGGGTCAGACCGTTTCACTTCTTGTTTCCAATTTATATAGGCGAAATTTACTTCGAACTTGCCACTACACTTTTAAACTTACACTTTTGATGCCCTCGGTTTGATTTTGTTGTTGTACCGGTGATACATTGCCGAATTAACCTCCCGACTTCTTGAACTTGAACGGAGATCGGCTGTTTAGCAATTAGAATAAGGGCGCGATTTTGATTTGCCTCAAGATATTTCAACTCGATTAATTTACAGTCCTTTAACGTCCTTAATGCTAAAGAGTATTCCAAGTTGACCCATTATTGTGTCTTAACGAACTTAAAGCGTTTTGGTGTATCGAAAACATCGAGGTTCCAGGAAACCTCTGTGCGTTTGTTATGAGAGCCTTTCACAGTGTTGTTTACATTAAGAAATACACGCGATGACAAACTAGACATGACTGCGGACAGGAAATTAAACAAAGTTAACGCGCTATGTTTTGATCGAAAACGTCTAAAAACAGTTTTTATGTAGTGGACATTATGAGGACATTATGTTTCTACTGATAGCAGTGAATTGCTTAATTGATTGAATTGATTTATTAATGATAGCCTTTTACTTTCGCTTTTGAAATTGATTTGTCTATTGTTCGTGTATAATTGTTGTGATATTTTCGCCCAACACATCGACATAGATTTTCGTTTTTCTCAAAGGGAAGTACTGCGAGTTCGAGCATGAAACTTGGCATGGTATATGTTTAATAATGATATTTTAAGGCTGTAAAGTAAAATAATCGGAAAGTGAGGTACCAGATGCGTTTTTATGCTGTTAAACATGACCTATATTTTGCCGTTATTTTTCACACGCTTCATAGGTGTTTTTAAAATGGTTTGGAAAACCACTATATCAACATATCTGAGATTAGTTTAAAACGAGGAATAAATTAGAGTGGTTGTTCCACATTTGTGTGAAGTTTGAAGTCAATTTAATTTATTTTAAGACTTAAGCAGCGCTTCGTCCTCGCACCTTATTTCGGTCATTTTATTACATGAAAAACCGCACTTTGACCGCGCTTTCAAATTTTCGCGAATTTCTGAAAAATAAAAATTCGCTGGAACCTTATAATATGATTTTTAGAATTAGGTCACCTAAGGGTATCTTTGGGCAAAATATGAGCGATTTGCCTAATGGGTCGTTGAGCGGCGTTTCTCGATCCTAACAGTCAGCCATTCTTACAATATGAAAGGCAAAATTCTTTCACGTTAAGCTAATAATCTTAAAGCGAAATATAGGTCTTCAGACCCATAACTCAATTCACCACTGTCTGGTAACAGAGCAGTTCTGATTATGGAGCCATTAACGGCTTACATGTATACTTTAAGTGTGTGACTTCAGTTCGCTTGATTGCTTATCTAATACTTTGCATATCTAAATACATAGCAGCTTTCTTTGGTTCCTGGATAATCGCTCATCGTAAAATAAATCTTTAAGAGCAGTTTGCTGTAAGGATTAACTAAGGTCATGCAAGATAGAAAAAAACCGATTTTCCCAAACTTTGTCAGAATAAAGGCCTAGCTGAACTAGTTCTAAAAATATTTCAGGTCGATTAGATTTTTATTTATTTTTTTTCCAATTTTTTTTTGTATTTTGCGCTCGCGGCGGCCAAAATTGACGACGAAATCGGGCATTTTTCGGAAGCTCCCGTTTAGAAAGTGAAAGCGTTCTAGAAAAGGTTACGTTAGCCCAGGAAATCAAAAGACCTTATTTCTTCTGCTTATTCGCGGTGTAAAATTTAAATAAAAGTTTAACGTCAATTTTTGACGAATTTTTTAAATTTATGCTTCGCGACAGAGCTCACCAACTCTGAATTTAGACGAAATTCAAGGCTCAAAACAGCACTCTGGTACATAGCTTCAGCCAACCAGACTATACTCTGGAGAAGAACAATCATTTCAAATACACGTCGGGCGAAGAAAAAATTGGGGTAAATTAAAACAGGTCACTTGAGCAATATGAGCGACCCTTTGACCTTTCATGCCATTCGGAAATCAATGCATGGCAGCTCTTAATTTTACTTTCATTCGTCGAAATAAACATTTCTTTGCCTTTGTTTGCTTTTCTGACATATTCTCAAGTAGAAGAAGTTAGGATTTTGAATTTCGAGGCAACTACCTGCTCTAAAATGAAAACAGCTGGCGTATTTTTGAAATTTGACCCACTTCGCATTTAGACGGTAACGTCATAAAGTTCAAGTTGATCGCCGAATTTCATATTAAAATTCGCTTTTAGAAAACGGCGGTAATAACAAGAAAGCAAAAATCAAATGCACTTAATGTTTAGGAATTCAACCTTACCTTAGTAGGGTTTTCCCGACGGGAAACCATAGCAGTTTTAGCAAAACCCAGAGCGAAAGCACCCAGCCATGTCGCAGGTGACAGTAACGTAACATAGCCTTGGCCGGGAGATAGCGGGGATGGGGGGAAGGTAGAGGGCAGCAATGGACGCGCGTGGTGAGATTTTACGGGCGAGTCACATTGAAACTGTGTATGTAAAGATTTGGTATATCCTTGACTGGATCAAGGAAGTACCTCACTACAGAAGTGGAACGCTAGCCTGCAAACAGGCTCCTGGCGAGGACGGAAAAAAAAAAATTCGGCGAGCGAAAGAAAAGAATGAGCGAAATGATCGGGGCGGACCCTCGCTTCGTTCGGACTCACCGGGAGTGAGTACGGATAATTGTAGGAACAAGCGAATACAAACAACTGTTGAGGGGAACAAGGACCCTCGTGAGAGGACGTCTGCGTACTTATAATACATAACGGTCGACATTCATCTGAATTAGCTCTCGTGGAGTGCTGAAAAGTGCTTATGGGTGAGACGTGATGAGGGAAAAATTATATAGTGTACGATAAAGCAGCTAGAAGTATATGTGACCCGTGAATTTTATGGAATTCCACGTGAAGTTTGCTAACACATTGCTGTTGTCTGGTACGGGGTACTGAATAGTTGCCAACTTATAACATGAGGATAATTACCACACAGTAGGCTCAGAACATAACTGGGTCTTCATCTCCTAATGCATAAATGTTGTCCACCTTGCGCCTTGGTTGGAAACTGTGTTTACACACCATATGAAATACTTGCAGTCTTAAGCATGGGTATGCTAAGTCAGTTTGCACGCAGGAGTTCCTTCCTTAAATATGCATGTTGGATAGGTTCAAGATGACACAGCCGGAGAGTTTTACAACTGTGTTTCTTGAAGTACAACCCGGCGGGTATCACGGAACTTTCGCTAATGTTGCGCAACTCTAACAGTTAATCACTCAAAATGTATCTTAGGATGCCACTCCCAAAATAACTGTCTGTATCTGTTGCGCAAAGGGCAACGCACGCGTCGCTAGAGAACAGCTTCGACCTATCTGCTTTCTTTGCAAACACATATCTTTCGCCACGCTCTCAGGGTCTTGCTAGCGAATGTTTTGCCGTTCGATTTCAAGGCTGAAATTGTTCTCTAGCTACTTATTTTCAACTTCATTGAACCATGCTGATTTTTTGGGCGTTTTTGACGTCCAACCAGTCACTCTTCATCTGCTCAAGAGAGATCAGGAGTAATCTGGGGGTAATTTCATATGGGGAGGATCCCGCCCGACGTCTAAACGCTTAACCTTTGATACACTTTTTGTTCTTTTGACTTACATAACTCTTTCATATACCATCCATAAAAAGTGCTGCCCCTTTCACATACTTAAAGTCGGCACAACGGATCCCCTTTTCAGAAACTTGCTCTACCTTTTTCGGGTAGAGCCTCCCCGTGTAGTCTATTAATGGAGTATTTATCTGTATTTAATGGGGCAAAAAAATATCTGTATTTAATGGGGCAAATTTGATGTTTTCCATCGCATCACCGCGTCTGTTACCATATACTGAATTTTCGCACAGATTTTCTTCGACTTACTATTGCCCTTTCAGTTGCTCAGGAATGACGGTGCCACCCAAATCAGCCAACATTTCGGAAGCGGTCACGCGCACACGCGCCATATGATCATATGTATCTAAGAAACCAACAAATCTTTGTTCAGAGAGGATTCATCGTTTTCTTTCATGCTCTTTTATCCGAACGACCTTAATCATTGAGTCCAACCAACGCAGTGAAAATTTGTGCCATGGACGTTCCACTTCGGTAGTGATATCAACCATCTACTTTTTTTTTATCCAATCTAGGATATAACAGTGGGAGGCGCGGTGGCCTCATGGTTAGTGCGCTCGTCTCCGGATCGAGCGGTCCGGGTTCGAGCCCTGGCCGGGGACATTGTGTTGTGTTCTTGGGCAAGACACTTTACTCTCACAGTGCCTCTCTCCACCCAGGTGTATAAATGGGTACCGGCGAACTTAATGCTGGGGGTAACCCTGCGATGGACTAGCATCCCATCCAGGGGGGAGTAGAAATACTCCTAGTCGCTTCATGCTACAGAAACCGCGATAAGCTCAGGCCTGATGGGCCACTTGGCTCGCATGCAGACTTTACCTTTAGGATATAACAGATTTTGACATATACAAACCGTTTTAAAGCTGCCCGTTAAAGACACATCGTAAAAATGCACTCGCCCGTCAAAACGTGCAGTTAAAGTTTGAGAAACCACCTGTGCACTACCACCGCTCCTCCCTCTCCCCTCCCCCCTTCCTCTCCCTCCCAGCCAAGTCGAAGTGACGTTACTGTCACGTGCGACATGGCTCGGTGCTTTTTGTTTGTGTTTTGCTAAAACTGCCGTGGTTTCCCATCGCGAAATACTCACTAAGGTAAGAAATAATTCCTAAGCATTAAGTGCATTTGATTGCTGCGTCCTTGTTCATACCGCCTTTTTCTAAGAGCGAATATTACATGACTGTTACATGACGCTGTTTACAATCGCTCAGAAAGGTGGCTTCCACCCAAGTGCCAAACCGGCCGAAGCGATGGGAGTAGAGTATATTCCTATGATTTTAGGCCTGCAATGGATTATTGTTTTTGAAGAAACTTCTGAAATATCATCTGAAATATCTGCTGAATTTGGTTTCTTCCCTGTGACTACCAAAATGAAAGCACACTGACCTTGTGCTAGTATATTCCGTTGGTCAAAATCTTATATTATTTCATTTCTTTATTTATTTGCTTCATTTGTGATGGCAATCTTCTGTTGTTGAGGGAAGACCCGAGCCAAATCTGGAATCGATGGAAACATCCGTGGAGCGGCCATCCAGATGGCTTTGAAGAGATTTCACTGGTCTCAGCGTGTCGATCGATAAGTACTTATAGCGGATTGATGGTGTTTTCACTATGTGAAAGAGGCGAACTACATTATGTAAGAACCCCTGACGAGTATAGGTTATTAATTATTTTTAGTGCCAGCGGTTTCCCTGTTATAATTAAATTTCATCCTGCAACCTGCAACCTTTGTCCTGCAAAATATACCTGCCGCCCTTTCGGCTCGGAAACTTACATTTGGCATAATTAACCGCGCGGCCATGGGCCGAGCGCGGTTCATGTTCTACCCGTGGTTTATTATTTTTTTTTATTAACCGCGCGGCCATGGGCCGAGCGCGGTTCATGTTCTACCCTTGGTTTATTTTTTTTAATTTTTTTTTTGTCGGAGACCAGACGTAGATCTCCACTCGGCCAACTTTGAATTACGCAATCGGTAATGTTTACTCGCCAAACCTTGTTTCTTCAGGGTCAATAGAAATCTCAGATTACAAAATCACGCCGAACCTACACGTTGCAAAAAAATCTCTTCAAAACCCTGACATCGAAGCGATATATCACTTTAGCGTTAATAGCTACCTCATATCGGCAGTATTAAAATCTATTCGTTAACAATCCAGCTTCATCATATTAAAATTTCAACGAAATCGAACAAAACCAGAACTAAATATTATTAGATTTTTTTTGTAACCTAGCTTCATTGCGTGAGTCGACAAAGGAAGCGACGGTCGCCCACATTAACATAACCAGTGAACCTACGTTTCGGTCAAAAAAATCCAGGATTATTGCCTGAAAGCTGAAAATTCAAGAGGAACATCTTTTTCGAACTTTTCTCAAGTTATTTAGACGAAAAAATGACCTCGGCGGACTCCAAAAGAGAACGAAACAAAAAACAGAACGAGACAGTGAGAAGAGCCGATAATTTATTCACCGCGTGGCCTTCGTTACGGTCACGTTAAAGAAACCTTACTTCTGGATAATTTCAGCCTTACAAGTCAGCAACTGGTCCCAAATTACTTTCTGTATCCTTACAAATGTCCTGACTTCCATCTCCGAAAGATTTGGCCGCAATTTTTTAGCAAATAAACATTTCGCCGACGGCAATCACCATTACGGTGCCTTGCAACTAATTCGCTAACTTTACAAAACCCTCCCGAGGGGGGGATATGACGAAAAGAGCTGAAAAATGATGACCGGAAATAGAGTAATTTTCTCAGCTTCCAGTGTGCCAAATTTGCTGGAAATAGGTTCAAAACCGATATTTTTTTTTCGTTTTTTTTTCTTCGGGTCACTCATGCTACCAAAACAGTTAACTTTTAAAAGCGCGGTTGTAAGATCTTAAAGATCTTCTTGTTTTTTTTTTTGTCTGCGACCAGACCCAACCTCCCTGTCGGCCAAATTTCGAGTCACGCAACGTGTTATGTTCATTCGCCAAAAGCTGTTGAAACATTAATACACGGACAACTTTACGGATATTGTTTTCTTTATTGTGTGTAAAATATATTTTCTTTTGGTTTTATCGAAGCGTTGGATTCCAAGGGAATAATAAATACGTCAAGAAAAGGTATTACGTCAGCCATGGAATGCGCTGACGTTGCAGCTTTCACTTTCGCTACGTGACAAATAAGATCGTGTTTACTTTGCAAGTTTATTTCGGCAGAAGCGACGGTCATTAATTTATTTGTAATTTTGCGAGTATTTCTTGCGGTTTTAGGCAAATGAAGTAAATCCTTTGACTGTTTCATCGCAGCGAGTTCATAGATCGGAAAGAAAATTAAATGTTTGGAAGCCAAGCAAAGAACGTGTCAGAACGTGCAAAGATTACGTCATTGATAGGGAAATAACCACCGTACTAAAGATAGCCGTAGATAACGCAATTCTTGAATTATGTGACTCGTGTGACTTCTTTGCTAACCCTTAACTCAAGGGAAAAAAACAATTAAATTTAATCGTGACTTTAAAGAAAGAAAGCGGTTTGTAATAGTGTTCGTATCTTCATGCCCATACATATCCCGAAGAAACTTCCAGATTAAGACTATTACGTCATCGGAGATGTCACAACGGCTACGACTGATGGTGCGATAATAGAGTTTATGTTGATCAAGTGCTGTGATGTCTACAGTAATCAATGAATCATCAAAGATTGCTTTAGAATATGCACTGCGTTGCGACTGTAATACTAAGAAAACAGTTAAATTTTAAAAGCGTGGTTATAAGATCTAACAGATCTTCTTGTTATATAAAAAGGCGGCATTATATTTTTTGGGATTGAACGTACTGAAGCATCTTAAAATGAGAGCGGAGAGTTTCAAGGTTAGTTTCATGTTGCTTTATGTTTCCACTGAAGGCTACGTTCAGTTTAATCCCGAAAATAGGATTCCTCACCGCTTCGTGCAAATACATCGTTAATGAAAGAAACGAGCGGTACAGAAATGTAACTGAACTGAGTAAACACGTATGGAATCTGAAGGACCATAAAATAAATTACGAAATCAAATGGAGGAAAGTAAAACAAGCGAAATCGTATTCAAACATCAACAAAAAATGTAATTTCTGTTTATGGGAAAAGTTTTTCATTATTTGTAAACCGGAAATGCAACACTAAACCACTCTAAGAAATTTCTGTTAAGTAACGTGATCGCTTAATTGTATTTTGTATACAAGACCGTCACACTTCCATCAGCCAATAACATCTCGACATGTCACGCTGTAAGGCATTGTTCCCTATTTTAAATGTGTATATCTAAGATTGTAACCGTCTTTTTCTGGCAGTTGGCTGATGAATGCTTCGTAAGAAGCATGAAACTCGGAGTAGCGAATAAATTTGTTTAACTCAGCACGACTCCATAAATCTATCTATTTACAGCTCTGGTTTTCCATTGAGCACTTTCATAGCAGGTGAAGTCTTCAGTTTTTTTCGCTGGAAATTATTACTATTATTATTATTATTATTATTATTATTATTATTATTATTATTATTATTATTATATATAAATCTTCACAAACACCAGCCACACATAAACGATCTTCATGAACTCATATATACTATCACAAATGAAGACAAACTGCACAATTTAGTTGCACACCATTTAGTGTGCATATATATATATAGATAATAAACAATGGTAGCAAGACTTCAATTCATCGTTTTATTGCGACAACGTTGTTTCGTATGGTCAAAGGATGACCACACTCATCAGGCAATATCAACGAATGACCGTTAAATTTCACAAACTGGCAATTAAAAGCTAACTTTAGGTTGCTATGAGATATAAAAACAGTTGCTATGATATGGAAAAACAGATGCTATATAACATTGAAAAACTGGCAATAAAAAAAAATAATAATAATAAAATAAAATATGATGGAGCCGAGACATGCGAACTCGTCGGCACCTACATGTTGTCCCTCATCACACCGAAACTTAAAGGCCAAGTTGGTCTCTACCGTGACGATGGTCTGGCAGTGTGCAAAGCAACACCTAAACAAATCGAGAAAACGAAACAAGAAGTCAGTGAAATTTTCAAGTCAAATGGCCTCAAAATCACCATCGAAGCAAACAAAAAAACCATAAACTTCCTAGACGTAACCCTAGACCTTACAAGTGGATCTTACAAACCCATCATGAAACCCAACAACAAAATCCTCTACGTTCACCGACAAAGTAATCACCCACCCGCACTACTGAAGAACATTCCAGAAAACATCAACAAACGACTGACCAGCATCTCATCTAGCCAGAAAGTTTTCGACGAAGCGATTCCGCCGTACCAGAAAGCGCTTGACGAGAGCGGCTACAATCACAAGCTCACGTATAAACCACAGCAAAAGCGCAACAGAAATCGCCAAAGAAAAATCGTATGGTACAACCCCCCATGGAATGCTAACGTGAAAACTAACCTGGGAAGGAAGTTCCTAAACATCATTGACAGATGCTTCCCTAACGGACACCCCCTACACAAGATCTTCAACAAGCACACACTGAGGCTCAGCTACTCCTGCATGCCTAACATGAAGAGTATCATCTCGTCACACAACAAAGCACTACTATCAGATTACCACCAGTCGCAAACACAAACAAACGCCAAAGAATACAACTGCAGAAAAAAAGATCAATGCCCGCTGGACGGAAAATGCCTCACACAAAATGTAGTTTACCAAGCCACAATCACAACACAAACGTCATCAGAATCATACGTGGGCCTCGCCACAAATTTTAAAGAGCGCTACAGGAATCACACAGCATCCTTTCGACACCAAAACAAGAGAAACGAAACTGAGCTATCTAAACATATTTGGACACTCAAAGACAACAACAAACCTTTTACCATCAAGTGGAGAATCATTAAGCAGTGCAGACCTTATAGCAACATTACTAACAAATGTAATTTATGTCTTTTTGAAAAATTCGTGATCATCTGTAAGAAGAGTTTGTGTACTTTGAACAAGCGAAACGAACTAGCAAGTGCGTGCCCCCACAGAAACAGATACCTACTCAAGAACTTTGTGAGCACGTAACGCAATCTTTTAGCAACACGAGATTTCAGATTTTAAATCCCATAGCAACTGCTTCAATTTTGATTCTTATTTTACTTTTTATTATTATTATTATTATTTTATTATTTTTTTATTTTATTATTATTTTATTTTATTTTATTTTATTATTATTTTTTTTTTATTGCCAGTTTTTCAATGTTATATAGCATCTGTTTTTCCATATCATAGCAACTGTTTTTATATCTCATAGCAACCTAAAGTTAGCTTTTAATTGCCAGTTTGTGAAATTTAACGGTCATTCGTTGATATTGCCTGATGAGTGTGGTCATCCTTTGACCATACGAAACAGCGTTGTCGCAATAAAACGATGAATTGAAGTCTTGCTACCATTGTTTATTATCTACACTGCTCCTCTCAGAGTCGAGCGCTCTATAAATTTATTCTGTTCAAGTTCAAGAAGTATATATATATGTGTAATTTATGCACAGTATTGTATTCTTTTCGTTTGGTCTATTAATTATCACCCTGTATGACGCAATTTATAGTACAGCATTGTATTTCTCGTTTTGCATTTTCTTCCTGTATTGTATTAATCACGATGTATTAATAGCACAATATTGTATTTTTCATTTCGTTACGTAATCTTCCACACTGTAACCGTATTTAAACTTATTTTTCGTCCTTTTTCTCTTGTAACTGATGAAGGTCTAAGACCGAAACGTTTTTCTATTAAATTTTTAACTTTTTAACTTTTTTTACCGTCAGAAGTTGTCCGTCCTTGCTTTATCAAACGTTTTTAAATTCATTTTTGCGGTGAGGCTTGGACTGTGAATCTTCATTGATCCTCCTGACGCAGTGGCATTCTTTGTTGGCTTGAGGCATTTTATAACCGTTTTATATATATATATAAAAAGTTAAGATGCTTCGAGCCAACAGGGATGCCACGCGCCAGAAGGATCCAAAGGATTCGTAGTCCAAACCTCGAGTAATGAAATTTGTAGGCAATTGTGGAAAACGAGGACGGACAACTTCGAGCGAAAAAAATATATATATACAGTAAAAAGTCTAAGAAATCTAAAAAAAAGTTTAAAAATTTAATAAAAATAAACGTTTCGGTCAAAGACCTTCATCAGTTGCAGTGCCTTATATATATATATATATATATATATATATATATATATATATATATATATATATATATATATATATATATATATAACAGCTTTGCGTTCGTGGTCCCATTTGAGGGATAGTTTAAAGAATTTTGAAAACGGTTTCCAGTGAGGAATCATAGTGTATCTTCCTGTTACAAAATGTTTAGAAAAATATTAACGTCGTTTTACAATTTTACTAACCCATAAAGATAGCCTTGAATTTACATTAACCGTTGAGCGCCGTTTAGAATTTTAGACAAACTCGATTCGTGTCACTCTGAGCCAAAATATACAAAAATTTAAAAATCATTTATTACCTTAAACATCAATACAACAACTACAGGACTATTGACATATTTATCTGCCGTACCACTGTTTTTCGTAGAAATTTGATGTTTGCTCTTACTCATAATATGGAGAAAAACGAGCTCTACCTTTTGGGAAGAGGCTCGTACATCATCAATAGCCAATAAATTATTTTTGCTTGGTTTAGCTGGCTTATTACTTGCAGCACACAGCGCAATATTTACAACAAGAGCTATTTCATAGAAACACAGAAGTTTTAAGACGTGAAATTTCACAGTTCTTACTACACTGACAAGTTAGTGAGTAATCTCTGTCTTGTTTGCGCGCCGTGCTAAACACACTTGGTCTCTAGCAACCTTCAACTGTCCATACGCAACAGTATAAGGTAACCAGAGATCTATCTTCAACATTTCTGACTAATCGGTTTACACTGTACACTGAAGTTCCAGTTAACCGAATTTTCTACCTTTAGTTTGCTTCGCGTTTAAAGTGGAAAACTACTTACTGGCTGCGTTAATGCATTTGTTTGTACACTGAGTAAATAAAAATCTTCCAAGGTCATGAAGCGTTGTTCCGAGAAAAAGGGAAAAACCCCAAACTCCCGACATGATAAAATTTCTACCCGTGCGGTCTGTGTCCATTCGCACTGTAAGTTCTTTATCCAAATCAGTTGTGCATAACTGCTCCGTTCACTCCAAAGCAAGTTGTTTTGTATTCAAATAATGTTACGATTTAGTGTCAATGATGAATTTATTGGTAACTATAATTTTTGCACCCTGGTAAAGGGGAGAGAGTGAGGTAGGTTTTTTTTTTCTTTTTCTGCATGCATTGTTGTTGATTGACATTCGTCTTATGCAGCTACTCGTAAACAATATTTTTAACCCATTAAGAGCTTTTTAAGCTTGTGTTTCGCTCTTAGAACGAAAAGCTACCGTCTTGAAAAACCCCAGCTGAAAAACCGAAATGTTGTGATAAAAACTATACCATTCTCCTGCTCTTTAGAATATGCGAATAAGTAAACACGATTGGGACAAAACACCTCTGGTGAGTCGGAGGAACTAGGGAGACGAAAACAAAATCACCGACTTAAGAGCGAAGGCTGAATCATTACTAAGTTGCTTGTGACAAACCAGTCAGACCAGCGTTTCGAGTTTTTCCTGTCTTCTCGACGTCCGTCAGAAATGAAAAAGTTGCGCAATAATATCAGCATGCATCGCATGCTTTGTGTAGTGCCTGCAAAAGTCTGTTTATGTTGTCTTTGTGCTTTCGTTTAAAGAACGCTCAAACTATTCACCGTCGAAACTGCCGTTTGGGATACACCTATAAAGTAAAAGTTATTTTCTTTCATTTTCAGTTTTCAGTCATGTTATTAAACTTATCGTCAAGTCAAGCAATAAATTCAGTGACCTTGATTACACCGTTCAATGCCAAATTGCTTGCGGGCGTCTGTGTGCTCGAGTTCACCAAGACACAAGCTACATATATGATTTGTTAAAGTTCTTGTGGTGTATTTTTTATTCGTGGACCTGTTTAGACGTTCGTCAGCGGTGGACTCGCGGGTGATGTTCATAAATTAAAAGAGTTAGGATCGACTTAGCCCCCTTTTAATTTACATAGCTCAACCTTGGCTATTATTTTGTGTTGGTTACCCTGAAGTGTATTTGAAGCATTCCAAAAATAACCCAGATACGCTTCGTAAAGCGTCTTGGTCGATCGTAATTCGAGGAACTCGCAGATTCGCGGAAAATGCTCTGAGAATACAAGGATTCTGTCTAAATCAGATCAACAAACTGTTACAAAACGTTCTGCCATGAAATCGATATTTAAGGAAAAGAAAATTGTATTTAGAAATATTTTCTCTCAATAAATTCAAATTGTGTGTTGACAACACTGAAGAGACAAAGCAAAAAGGAATGCTAATGAGAAAACGTCGTCTCTGTTGGATTTCAGTCGGTCGTCGAGAGAGGGTGCTAGGCGTTTATGTAGTATATATACCTCTGTGAAAAACAGACCCAAATCCAGTTCGCCTTTTGCTTGTTGTAAAATTTTCCAAAATTCTAGTATGCTATGCCAGATTAGGCATATCAAATGTACGTAATGTATTGCCGCCCTGCAGCCTTGTTTAGGGTTAGGAACAAACTGCTTTTCCGAGTAATTTGTTTACACTGACACTGAAGTTTCTAACTATAGTTTCTTGTTTCTTGTTCTGCATTTCAGTGAATTTCATAGCCGAAAAAAGTAAAAACTACTGACTGGCTACTTCAGTATAGTTATTTATAGTTTAATCACTTGAAAGTCTTTTAAGGTCAAGCGGCATTGTTTCAGAGAAAAAGGGAAAAAACCCAAATTCCTAACACAATTAAAATAAATTCCGCCCGCCAGCTTTAATCACGTCAGTTGTGTAGAACTGTTCTGTTCACTCCAGAGCAAGTCGTTTTGTATTCAAGCAAAGAAATTATGTCTCAAGCGTCAATGACGAGTTTGCTGATGCTCGTTATGTTTTCTCGTTGGTCACCGCGTTAAACAAGCTTAAATAGAAGAGCAGGTAAGTTATTGTTTTGATGCAGTGTTGCTCGTTGTGATTCCTTTTATGCCGTGGCTCGTATAATGAATATTTTAAGGACCGTTCAATTATGCACGGCTACAATTGAAACTACTTTATAGAACTTAGAAAGAAACTACAGTAGTTCGCACTCGTCTTTACGGTTTGTACGACAGTCATGTTAATAGAAATCAACGACAATCCTCAAACGGGAACGAACGGTTCCGAACAGAAGAAAGTGCGTAGTTATCAAGTTTCAAAAAGATGAATGATAGAGAGATTGTGACTTGGTTATATTTAATACGCCTTCCTCAAAGGTACATTTGTGCCGTCGAAATGACTCGTATTGCTATCTATCTAGGAATTTGAAAACACAACAGCGCCTAGGCTGTTTTAATTCATTTAAAAAAGAACGTTATTAACTTGTTAAGCGATAAATTTAGTCGAAGTGGCCATATTTCCAAGCCGCTGACGAAAAAGTCAATTTAAAACTTGTCGTTATTGATCCACTGTGCGGTTTCGTTAATTCATTCAGAGATACGTTTCATTTCAGACTTTCTATCGACTGGAAGGCTGTACGTGTCATGAACCCAAAGGACTATATCATCGCTTCTAACCCATTAATACCCTCTTCGATCTTCGCGATTTTAATCTTCTATTTTTTTACCATAACCGATTTCGATGTGTTCGGTGTTATTGTACTAAAAACTAAAATTTGCCTTCTTGAAAAGCTTGGGGGGGGGGGGGGGGGGGTTGCACTCCCATATATTAAGGACGGGGTTGCTCGTGGAAAATTTTGAAAAGATTCCTAAGAGGGACCAGGATCCTGTATTGTGGGCGTAGTGTAAATTTTTCTTAACCCTTTGATTCACCAATTTTAAAACAACACATTAACTGACACTTCAGAATATTTAAGAGCTATAAAGACGATTGCTTCGAATACCTTCTACTCGTAAGAGGTTATGAATAAATTGTCGTAAATCTCTATCCTGGTCAACATGAGCTGTGTATTCTACCTATAAAGTACCGCAAAAGCTTCTGCTGTGGACCATTTCATGCTGAACACCTCACGAGGCACCAAAACCCCTTTTTTAATCTCCGAATGGTACGACGAGCAACCCGGTCTTTTTTATATGGGAGGCCCCCCCTGGGGGTTTAAACTGTGGAAAACATTCACAGTGGACTTAAACTGGTATCAGAGTGAAGCGAACTACTCAAAGATGCCTACTCCGCCAACTTGAATTCAATCGAGCCCATTGTGAAATTTATCAATCAGTTTATCGGTTCTACTCATAGCTGGTCATATTTTTATTTGGTATTCAGTATACATTCATATCATTAAACTTATCGTCAAGTCAGGCTGTGAATTCAGTGACCGTAACTGCACACTTCAATGCCGAATTGCCTGCAGGTGTCTATATTAGACTTAACCGGGACAGAAGCTACAAATAAATGATTTGTTTTGAGGGCAGTGTTTGTTATTCGTGGATCTGTTTAGAGGTTCGCCAGTGGTGTACTTACCGGTGACTGTACAGAATTTCATGTTCACAAATAAATTTAGCGAGGGTCAACTTGGTCCCCTTTTAATTTACACCCGCTTTACGTGGTTATTATTTTCTAGTGATTTTCCTGAAGTCTATTTGAAGCATTCCAAGAGTAACCCAGAAGCGCTTCGTAAAGCTAACAATAAAGAGACGAAGCAAAAAGACTGAAATTCTAATGAGAAAACGTTAAGTAAATTTTGGGTATACCATACCAAACAAGAAGATCTTTAAGATCTTACAACCGCGCTTTTAAAAGTTAACTGTTTTGGTAGCATGAGTGACCCGAAGAAAAAAAAAACGAAAAAAAAATATCGGTTTTGAACCTATTTCCGGCAAATTTGGCACACTGGAAGCTGAGAAAATTACTCTATTTCCGGTCATCATTTTTCAGCTCTTTTCGTCATATCCCCCCCTCGGGAGGGTTTTGTAAAGTTAGCGAATTAGTTGCAAGCCACCGTAATGGTGATTGCTGTCGGCGAAATGTTTATTTGCTAAAAAATTGCGGCCAAATCTTTCGGAGATGGAAGTCAGGACATTTGTAAGGATACAGAAAGTAATTTGGGACCAGTTGCTGACTTGTAAGGCTGAAATTATCCAGAAGTAAGGTTTTTTTAACGTGAACGTAACGAAGGCCGCGCGGTGAATAAATTATCGGCTCTTCTCACTGTCTCGTTCTGTTTTTTGTTTCGTTCTCTTTTGGAGTCCGCCGAGGTTATTTTTTCGTCTAAATGACTTGAGAAAAGTTCGAAAAAGATGTTCCTCTTGAATTTTCAGCTTTCGGGCAATAATCCTGGATTTTTTTGACCGAAACGTAGGTTCACTGGTTATGTTAATGTGTTTCGGTGGCAATGGGCGACCGTCGCTTCCTTTGTCGACTCACGCAATGAAGCTAGGTTACAAAAAAAATCTAATAATATTTAGTTCTGGTTTTGTTCGATTTCGTTGAAATTTTAATATGATGAAGCTGGATTGTTAACGAATAGATTTTAATACTGCCGATATGAGGTAGCTATTAACGCTAAAGTGATTTAGTATATTCTCAGCTCCGACTATTGCATTTCTAGCTCTCTGATTGGCTCAAAAACTCCGACTATGAGCCATTAGTCGGAGTTTTACCTTATATGGAAAACAGTGCGCCAAGTTTAAAAATTTTCCGCTCTGTAAAATTGTTGAAATAAAAATCGGCGGCAAAAACCCGATTAAGAATATACTAAAACAATTATTCCATTCGACCTTGTTGGATATGAAGTGATCATAACCAACTCGCGCTACGCGCTCGTTGGTTATTTATCACTTCATATCCAACGCGGTTTCATGGAATAATTGTTAAATATCGCTTCGATGTCAGGGTTTTGAAGAGATTTTTTTGCAACGTGTAGGTTCGGCGTGATTTTGTAATCTGAGATTTCTGTTGACCCTGAAGAAACAAGGTTTGGCGAGTAAACATTACCGATTGCGTAATTCAAAGTTGGCCGAGTGGAGATCTACGTCTGGTCTCCGACAAAAAAAAAATAAAAAAAAATAAACCAAGGGTAGAACATGAACCGCGCTCGGCCCATGGCCGCGCGGTTAATTAGGCATATGAAATGTACATAATGTATTGCCCTGCGCAGCCTTGATTGGGCTAGCCAGAGAGATTTCTGACTATAATCGGTTTACACTGTAATCTGAGGTTCCAGTCAGCACTTTTTTTCTTACTTTAATTTGATGCCTTTTCTTGCCCTCAGTGTTCAAATTTCGTTCGACATTTGAATTTTGTGATCGAAAAAATGAAAAATTACTGACTGGCTGCGTCAATATGGTGATTTATAGTTTAGTCACGTGAAAGTCTTTCAAGGCCATGCGGCATTGTTCCAGAGAAAAAAGGGAAAAAACCCAAATTCCTAACACAATTGAAATTAAATTCCGCCCGCCAGCCTTAATCACGTCAGCTGTGTAGAACTGTTCTGCTCACTCCAAAGCAAGTTGCTTTGAATTCAAATAATGTTACGATTTAGTGTCAATGACGAGTTTATTGATGTTCGTTATGTTTTCTCGTTGCTCACTGTGTTAAACAAGGTTAAATAGAAGAGCAGGTAAGTTATAGTTTTGGTGCAGTGTTGTTCGTTGTGATTCCTTTTATGCCGTGGCTCGTGTAAGGAAAATTTTGAGGACTGTTCAATTCTTCACAGCTACAATTGAAACTAGTTTGAAGAATTTAGAAAGAAACTGGTTCGCACTCGTCTTTACGGCTTGTACGATAGTCATGTTACTAGAAATCAACGACACTCTTTGAACAGGAACGAGCGATTCCAAAGGGAAGAAAGTGCGCAGTTATCAAGTTTCAGTCAATACATGTAGCAGCAACAAGGTTAAGAATAATAAATAGATGTACGATAGAGAAATTGTGACTTGGTTATAGTCAATAAGCCCTCTTCAAAGGAATCAAGTTGTGCTATCGAACTGATTCGTGTTGTTGTCGATCTAGGAATATAATTTGAACACATAACAACGCTTAAGCTGTTGTAAAATTCCTTTAAAGGGAACTTTATTAACGTGCTAAGCGATAAATTCAGTCGAAAGAGCCATATTTCCAAACGGTGGAACGAAGAAGTCAATTTAAAACGTGTCGGTAATGATCGATAGTGCAGTCTCGTTAATTTATTCAGAGAGACGTTTGATTTCAGACTTTCTTGGGACTGAAAGGCTGTACTTGTCATGAACACGAAGGACGATATAATCGCTTCTAATCCATTATGACCCTCTTTTTCGCGATTCAAGTCTTCCGTCAGTCTTACCATAACCGACTTCAAGCGTTTTGAACGGTGTTATTGTACTAAAAACTAAAATTTGCCATCTTGAAAAGGTTGGGGGCGGTGGGGGCACCCCATATATAAAGGGCGGAGGTGCCAGTGAAAAATTTTGAAAAGATTCGTAAGAGTTACCAAGATCCTGTATCGTGAGCGTAGCTAGAGATTTTTCTTATCCTTCCCCTGAGGTACCAATTTAAAAACAGCGCATTAACTGACACTTTCTTCACATTTAAAAGCAATAAAGACGATTGTTTCGAATACCTTCTAATTGCAAGAATTTTTGACAGCATTGTCATAGATCTCTATCCTGGCCAATATGAGTTATATATTATACCCTATGAGGTATCACAAGAGCTCCCGCTATGGTCCAATTGAGGCTGAACACCCTGCGAGGCACCAAAACGTCTTTTTTTATAACCCCTGAAAGGTACGACGAACACCTCGGTCCTTTTTATTCAGAGTAGACTTAAAGTGTTATCAGAGTGAACCAAACTACTACTCATAGATGCTCATTCCACAAACTTGAATTTAGCGAGCCCATATGCATTGTGAAATCTAGCTGTCATTTTATCGGGCGAACTTCCAACTGGTCATATTATTATTATTTAGTTCTCAGTTGCAGTCATGTTATTAACTTATCGTTAAGTCAAGCAGTGAATTCAGTCACCGTGACTGCACAGTTCAATGCTGAATTGTCTGCGGTCGTCTGTATTTGACTTCACCAGGACACAAGCTACAAATATGTTATTATGTGTTAAGAACAATGAAGAGACAAAACAAACAGGAATGCTAATGAGAAAACGTTGTCTCTGTTGGATTTCAGTCGATCGTTGAGAGAAGGTGTTAGGCGTTTCATGTAATATGCCTCTCCGAAAAACAGACCCAAATCCAGCTCGCCTTTTGCTTGTTGTAAAATTTTCCAAAATTCTAGTATGCTATGCCAGATTAGGCATATCAAATGTACGTAATGTATTGCCCTGCAGCCTTGTTTAGGCTTAGGACCAGACAGCTTTTCCGAGTGATCGGTTTACACTGCTTTAAAGTTTCTTACTTTAGTTTCTTGTATTTTCTTGTTCTAATTGTTAAAATTTTCGTTCTGCATTTCAGTGAATTTCATAATCGAAAAAAGTGAAAAATATTGACTGGCTGCGTCAGTATAACTATTTATACTTTAATCACGTGAGTCTTTCAAGGTCATGCGGCATACATTGTTCCAGAGAAAAAGGGAAAAAGCCCAAATTCCGTTACACGATTGTAATTAAATTCCGCCCGCCAGGTTTGTTTCCTCCTTTATTCACGTCACTTGTGTAGACCTGTAAATTGTTTTGTATTCAAGCAAGGCAGTTATGATTCAAGTGTCAATGACGAGTTTTTAAAATGAAGTTTGTTGTGTTGTCTCGTTGGTCACAGTGGTAATTAAGCTTAAACAGAAGAGCAGGTAAGTTATTGTTTTGTTGTTCATTGAGATTCGGTTTATGCTGTGCCTCGTAAAAGAAATATTTTGAAGACTGTTCAATTCTGCACGGCTACAATTAAAAGCTACTTTGAACAATTAAGAATCTGAGAAACTAGTTCGCTGTCATGTCTGCAGCTTGTGCGATAGTCATGTTAGTAGAAATCAACGACACTCTTTGAAAGGGAAATAGCGGTTCTGAACGGAAGAAAGTGCGAAGTTTTATCACGTTTCAGTCAGCAGCAGCAATAAGACTAATGATAATAACTAAATGAGCGATAGAGAAATTATGACTTGGTTATAATCAATACGTCTTCTTCAAAGGTCTGAAAGGTATATTTGTGCTATCGAACTGATTCGTATGGTTTACTATTTAGGAATTCGAAAACACAACAATATTAAGGCTGTTATAATTCCTTTAAGAGAGAGCGTTAATTAAGTTCGCTCCCTTTTAAAGGAATTATGCGATAAATTTAGTTGAAATAGCGATATTTCCAAATCGCTGACGAAAACTCAATTTAAAACTTGTCGTTAGTGATCCACTTTGCGGTTTCGTTAATTTATTCAGAGAGGCATTTGATTTCAGAGTTTCTTTCGAATGGAAGGCTGTGTCATGAACCTGAAGGACAATGTCATCGCTTCTAATCCGTTATTACTCTCTTCTTCGCGATTCTAGTCTTCTATTTTTTTTCTTTTACCATAACGAATTTCGAGCGTTTTGAAAGGTGCTGTTGTACTAAACACTAAAATTTGCCATCTTGAAATCGTTGGGGGAGGCGGAGAGGGGGGGGGGGGGGGGGGGAGCTGGGCACATCCATATATAAAGGAGAGGGATGCTCGTGGAAAATTTTGAAAAGATTCCTAAAAGGTACCAAGATCCTGTATTGTGGGCGTGGATGGAATTTTTTTTAACCCTCTTTGGTACGAATTTCAAAACAACACATTTACTGACGCTTTCATAATTTTTAAATGCGATGAAGACGATTGCTTGGAGTACCTTCAACTCGTAGAAGTTTACGAAAGCATTTTGATAAATCTCTGTTTTGCTGGTCAATATGAGTTGTTCATTTTACCCTATAAGGTACCGCAAGAGCTGCCGCTGTGGACCATTTGAGGCCGAACACTTTAAGAAGAACCAAAAGCTATTTTTTCATCCCTAAAAGGTAAGACGAGCACCCCCCCCCGTCCTTCTTATATCGGAGTACCCCCCCCCCCCCCGCCCCACGGGGGCTTTAAGTTGTTGTGATGAAAATTTTTGCTTTCTGATAACCGGTAGAATATGCGAATAAACCAACACAATAGGGACAAAAGACCTCTGGGGAGTATGAAGACGGGAAAAAATGATCGACGTACGAGGGACGGCTGACTGGGTACGATCTCGCCCGCGGCAAACGAGTCATTAAATGCGTTTCGTTTTTTCCCGTTTCCTGCGACATAAAATGCTAAAGCTGCATAGCAGGCTTTGTCGTAGGTTTGTTGATGCATACGTTGCCCTTATGATTTTTCGTTAGAGGGCGCAAAGTAATGACAGACGCAGACACTGCCGGTTGGCGATAGACCTAACTTAAAATTTATTTTATTACGCTATATAGTACTCAGTTTTCAGTCATATTTTTAAACTTATCGTATATTGAAGCAGTAAATTCAGTGACCGTGACTGCACAGTTCAATGCTGAATTGTCTGCGGGCGTCTGTACTTAACTTCACCGACACAAGCTTTAATTATGATTTGTTTTGATGGCGGTGTTTGTTATTCGTGGATCTGTTTGTTTTCGTGGATTTAGACGTTCGCCAGTGATGGACTAGCGGGCGACTGCACAGAGCTCCATGTTCAGAAATTAATTCACCAGCTTGGCGCCCTTTCGAAAAGCAACCCAGTTATAATAGGGAGCTTACGAATCGACGACTTTTGCACGACGCCGCCGTTAGATTGCGTGACATGCTCACTGCGCATGCGTTTCTGAGCACTTCCCAGCTTCGCGCCAAAGTCGACGACGTTGGTGCGAGCGATTTGCCGGCGTCTTGGAAACAGGAGGCCGTGAGGTTAGTTTTCAAAGTTTTCTCTCGATACTTCGGGTATTTTTGCCAGATAATTTAAGTATCACATTAGGGGCATGTCCTTGATGTTTGATTTTAATTTTATTTGCCTGTTTTCGTTCAAGAAACGACCTTCTACAGTGCCATGGCGAACGCTATGAGTTCAACCAACACTGAAAGCGGTCAAAGCACGACACGGTGTGAATGAAAAGCAAATTGCTGTATGAAAAATCTTTCATTTTAATCACGCTTCACTGAAATATAAGACATTTTTTGGTGTACAATGAATTTGAAAGGACTAAAAGGTTTTAGCATTCGTGTCGACAGTTAGAAACAAGGACTAGATAGCTCAACTAGAGAGCTAGGCGATTTTTCCTCTGTTGTTTTGAGTGGTCTTATAGCCAGCCTAATCTTTTAGAACCCAAATTTTTCTCGACGTACAGCTGCGCTTTCTTTTCTGCCATCCTAGCACGTTTTGTTGGTCTGTCTTGAGTATTTTTTTTCTCGAGCTCCTGAGACAAAAAAAATTTGCCGGTCGCGCATAAACGTCGTCGTCTTTACTGCGAATCGTAAATTGAAATTTCTACAGGACGACGAAGCGAGACTATAAGGTGACCCAGCGGCGCCGTCGTCCGAAAGTCGTCGATTCGTAAGCTCCCTAATTGCGCTTCATAAAACGTCATGTTCGATCACAATTGCCGATGTGTAAGGCCCAGTTCAGACGTCGTGCTTTTTCAAAGCCGAACTTAATTGCAATTTGGTTCGACTATGGTACGGCAGAAAACAACTCTGATTCAGAAGTCGTGCCAGAGTCGTACCAAATTCAGAATTTACTGATGCCTCGTAACAATTCTCCTCCTAACTACTCGTGAGAACGTAATCCCGCCAAAATACATTAATATGATTTATGAATTTTGTTTGGCGCGACAGGAGCACGACGTTTCAATCGCTGCCGTGCCAGAGTGGCGTAGCACGGCAGAGCTTGTCGAAGTTAATTGCTTCCCGATCTTAATTCAAAAGCTTTTTTTGCTTTTGTCGAACTTAATTCCTGAATTTCGTTCGGCACGTCATAAGCACGACGTCTGAACTGGGCCTCAGTCTGTTTAAAAATATAATACAATTATAATTACAATTATAATTACAATTATAATTATAATTATGATTATTGTTATAATTATCAAAATATAATTCAAGCATTCTGTCCAAATCAGATCGAAAAGTTGTAACAAAACGTTCTGCAATAATTAAAAGAGCAGTATTTGGGAAAAAGAACATTGCATTTAGAAAAATTCCTCTCAGTAAATTTAAATAGCATGTTAAAAATAATGAAAAGAAGGAAGAGAAAGGAATGCAATTGAGAAAAGGTATCAGTACTGTTCTCTATGTGATTTCAGTCCGTCCTAGGGAGAAGGTTCCGGGCGTTTGCCTCCCTCAACAACAGACTGAAATCCAGCAGCGAAATTTTCGACAATTATAGTATAACTCGCGAGTCTGTTCATTCTTTTTTATTTTCCTGAAATTTGGGATAAGGCCGTTTCATTCGGATATGGACATCTACGGAATATCAAGCAGGAATTATTGGTTGGATGGCAAGTGCCCCTTCCCTTACCATACGCTTTGGTCACCTGTGGTTTAACGGTGTCGGGAAATGTAGACTAAGAGGTCTGCAAAACGGCTCTCTTAGAATGTACTTGGAAAACAATATACCCGGAGAGGCTATTATGTGGAGATATTATGGGCAATAAAAAACACAAATATGATGGGCCGAAAAACGAAAATTTGCTAGCGCAAATATTCATTCTTTCTCCGTGGGTTTATTTCAGCAATGGCGGAAAGTCAAGTGACATCACCTTCTGATGCTAACCTGGATGTTGATGATGACACTTTAAAAGGTGAATATACTCTTAACAACATTTCAATTTAAAACATATCTTTAAAAATCGTAATTATTTAGGTCCAATTTTCATTGGAAAAGGCTACAGGTCTCATAAAATGTGATAGAAAATCGGTTGATACAATAGACGGTGAGTTAAAGTGTTCAATTTTATAGGGGAATTAAAGGAAGACGATGCGTAGGTTGAAATCTCATGGAATATGCTTTTTGTACTATATACAAAGTTTCCTCGCAAAATTAATTTATTTTTTATATATATTTTTCGATTGCTTTGTCACCAACAGTTAAAGTGTTAGGACCTCTGGTTGAAATCGGAACTTGAGCCACTATTAGTCGCAGCGGTTGCTCTATCTACGCATGTTAAGAAGCCATTATGAACTTCGACGGATGCGAAAAATCAAACAGCGAGATGTTTTGGTTCCGGGCATTCTCGGAGACCCTGGCGCTGTTAGTTGGGGCGGGACGATGTAAACTCGGCATAAATTGAAGCGTCCAAAGATTACATGTAAGGTAGAAAGCGCCCCTGGGAACCGAGTCTCTTAAGTCATTTCCAACTGCAAATCTGGATCCTGATTGGGCAGAAAAATCCTTTGTATTTTTGTGCGTAATCCTGGATGAGTGTTTAAGGTTACCGTATACCTTTCGAGGTGTCTCACGTGCAAGCGAAGGAGCGAGTCCGGTTTAAACTGAATTGAACTAAACTAAACCCCCATATCAGATAGAAGCTTATAGAGCTGGCTATCAAACTATATTATTATCACGAAGAGCTAAAAAAACGCGTCTGCGATTTGCCATATTCAATTTCAGTGAAATGTTGCAGAACATTTTCGAGATAGGATTAAAATAATATTGAGTGATGGGAGAAAAATTGCTCTCGGAGAAAAAATATTTGAAATAAAAAAATTTGCATACGCGTCCCGGTTGTTTATTTGTCAAAATATCTACTGTACAAAGATGAATCGGACGCGCACATTTAGAAGTCGTAAAGAAAAAAAATCACAATTCATTTTATTTTAAAATGTTTGGTGTAGTACAATGGCCAGATCTAGAAGCTTTAATGTGATATACAAGTGTAGGTATCTACAGTTTGAGTGGGACGCGCTACATCTCTTGGACACGACACACTTCTACAGGTGCTCTAAAGGTATACGGTATCTTTAAAGAAAATACATTTTAGTAGTAAGTAATTGCCGGGAACTACGTATTTCGAGCTTCTAGCCATTGCATACTTTTAGAAATATAAATGAATTATTTCATTTATTTGTCAGTATTAGGCATCCTTAGCAAATTTGAGCGATGCACTAACCCATCGTCTCTTTTTTTAAGCGATAGCCAAAGTGTACAGTAGCAGAGCGGCTGTTTATTTTCGTTTGGGTAAGATCTTATTTTAAATTTTATAATGTGTTTATTAGTTCTTTATTCAGGCTGTAAATATCAAAGCTCTTCGGAGTGGAAAGAGGAGTGACCCTGGGAACGAGGTTGCACGTTCATGCCCTGAACTCCGCGTGATAAAAGATTACTTTTGTTTAGGTTTGATTTCGAAAGTGTTTTAAAAGCACTATTTGGTGTTGGGCTGCTTTTTTGAGTTAGTAGATATCCATAACAATTACAAGTGTTTTATTTATCTATTTCTTATCGCTTTTGTCATATTTGAACACGAGTAAACCACAAAGTTGGTCGAATATAACTAACGGGTCGTGGGTTTTATTAACGCCTTCTCTGGGACCTTAAGTAGTTTTAAGTCGCCGTAACTTAAGGTGACTTTGGGCGACTTAAGGCGACTTTAGGCGACTTGAGGCGAAATTATTTCACTCGAGTGATATAAACCTAAACAGTCCATATACTTTAATATTATTTTCCAAATCTGTTGCAATAAACCAATATTGTACTGATTATTTGATTACTTTTGTATTCACCTAGGTCACCATAGTCTCAAATATCCAGGTTTCAAGCCATTTTAGACTAAAAACTACTAAGATAGAATTACCACAACACCGAACAGTATTGTTATAAGAATAATAACAATAAATAAAACCAAGGTAGCATATTACTGATGATATCACAATAAAAACCAACCTGAAATAAAACTATAAAAAATATAGCAATATTCATAGTGACAAAAATATTTTTAAATCTAAGAAGAGAGATATGATTTAGCTCGATTTAAATAAAACTATTTAAATATTTCCCATAATCCAAACAACAAGGAAATTAAAATTAGTTAAGCTTATTTAAATCAACAAGTTTATGGAAACTGATTTCACACTAAAAGTTAACGTTAAAAACAACGACGTTTCGACCGGGCAACGGTCATTTTTAAGTTGAAAAGTGAAATTTTTGTATGCGCTTTAATATATACAATCGCTTATAAGAATGCTAATGAGATTCTGCTGAAACTTTAAAATATTTACATAGAAACAATACAAGAAAATTGCGGCATGGATGATAAAGAAAACGCTAAGGCGATAGAAACGATATAAAAAGTGGTTAAAAGTGTATAGAAAATATTACGTTTTGCTCTTGCCATGTCCAGGATAACTATCATGTTAAATTTATCCCGGATTAATTTCATGTAAGACACTCGCAGGTAGTGATAATTTTACTACTTAATTTTACCCTTTTCACGTCTACAACATGAAATGATATAATATTTGTTTTCTTTTTGCATTTGCCAGGAAATTACCAGGAAACACTGAATGATGCAACAGCCGCTGTAACTTTGCAACCAACTTTCATTGAAGCCATTCAAAGAGGTAAGTTCTTGACGACCATTTTGTTGACCTGTGAAATCTATATCAATGAGCAGAAAACCACTGAGTGTAAGTTCACAAGGCTTTGAATGAAGCAGTCATTGTAACAGGAAGACTTCTTGCAATTATTAAAGTCTTGTCTGCCTTTCCTCGTACAGTAATATCCTCAATCCTTACGGTCGATGATTTGCTCGTGTACAACGTGTCTTTCTTGTTGCCACTATTCTGGTAACCTGTCAGAAGTAATAGTGGTGTTTTAAGACAAATATTACTGTTCCTTTTTAGGAGCTAGTGCTTGTGTAAAACTGAAGCGTTACGAAGAAGCCACGTCCTGGTGTGATAAGGGATTGGCAGTATCCTTTGAAACATGGCTGTTAAATTCTTTCTGCTCTTTAAAGCTACAAGTCCCGCTACCTTCTGGAAAATAGTGGTCCACGATTAAACTGGCAGAAAACCCTGCTTTCATTTGAGCATTTCCCACACCACGGAACATTCCCACCCCAGATATCGACAAAAAGGCTGCAGACATTACACTGACTGATCTCTTTTTTAATGAGAGGATGAAGGGCAAGAGTTAATCCCCACGTGGGCCAAGATAATCTTGTGACAGCTCAAGCGGCTTCAAGTGATTTTCTTCCTCCATGAGCTATGCGCGCGGTAATTAACATTATCTTTGGGAGAACTTAGCCTGTGTAGGCGTAAAACGGGGGAGAAATGGGGGAGAGCGGGGATCGATGGAAAGGGGGCGGGGCGGGGTGCGCGGTAGAGAAGGAGAACGTCTGCTCAAGAACCCCCTTTTGTGCATTTCCGCCGGCACTAGCGACAAGAAATCCCCATTTCCATCCTTTCCTCACCCTTGCAGTCTAGAAAGATTCGTTAGGTGGTCGAGCTTTTAATTTATCCTGAAGGACTTGTAATCAAAATATGTGTGAGCAGGCTGACCTATCGTACTCTGTCAGTCAGAAGTGTGTGAAGGATGGAATCGTCCATAAATTGGTGACGTTCTCTCGTTTTTCTCAGAGGTTTCAGAGGACGATCAAGAAACGTTACTGGATAATCCAATTCCTAAGAAGACTAACTTAGGCATTCTGGCCGTTATGCGACTTTGAAAGCTCAAAATAGTTCAATAAACTGATGAGTGCGTTTAAGCAGCTGCAAATTGCAAACGGGAATTTAATCCGTGTGTGATTTTATCAAAGCCTAAAGTTTAATATTTCCTATTATGTAAGGAAATATTTGAAAAATTTTTTGAAGCTAATCTAGACAGAATTCTGCCAAAAATAGATGCTTTCGATTTCCATGAAGTTATAACTGATTCAGCCTTCAGCATCATCAATTATCACTTCGTAGAATTCTCGAGCTCGTAATCAAGTTGTTATTTAGTACCAGATCGGGTTATGAATAGCTTTATTTATCGCCCTGTATATATCTGGATTTATCAAAAATCATGTCAATTTCAACAAAACGAGCTTGTCACTTCTCTTGTAAATAAACAGGCCTGAGCTTTTCAATTAATTAGTCATTGGAATTCAGTCACTGCATAGCTTACTCACCCACCATCATAGGGGTGCGAGCTGGGGGTTGGGGGGGTGGGGGCGAGGGGGGATGCAGCCCCCCCCCAACTACGGAAATTACGTAATTTTTCGGGCGAAACGTTCATGATTCAGGCAACGACACTTGAGAGAAAACATTACAAAATAACGCTCTTGGCGTGATTTCCAAAACTCGTAAAAAGAGTTTTTTTTATGAATCTCTGTGTGATTCAGGACGCCCGACCTGGAGTCTGTTGGCCGTCAAAAGTTTTCTTAAGAGAGTTGGTACCTTAAGTAGTACCGTGTAAAGCGTCGTACCATGTGTATCTGCTGCTGATTTGAAGTATCGTTGGTGCACCGAGGACGCCATGGTAAGTAGCCTTTCGTTTCCTTTCCTTTCCTTGTCTTAACCGTGAGGTGTTTTAGTTTTTTTCTTGAATTTTTCTTTGGAGGTGTTTCTCTAGTACGTCCATGTCGTTTACCATCATATTAACGTGGCTTCTGTAAGTTCATACATTTCATGGAAGGCTTGAAGGACTTCTAGCAATGCCTCATGTGGTTCTTTGAACGTCTCCAGTATGTCAAGACGTTCGTCTCGAATATGGGATAGCTTCTGTAACGGTCGTTCAAACGGTGCATCTTGAAACACAAATGTCTCTGTTGCTGATCAGTGGATCGCTGAACAAACGCCATGAAAGGAAGAACTTTTTCTTTTAATAAGTTTTACATTTTACTCGATTGAGACTGTTCACACAGCACGAAATCGCAAATTTACATGACAGTACGAGATAGGTAAAGTTCCGTAAAGCTGAACTGACTGCTTTACGGAGAGTTAATAAAGTGACGTAAAGCTGCGTAAAGTTATCAATGCCGTAAAGCTCCGTAAAGGTAGTTTAAAGTGACCGTAAAGATCAAACTTCACGCCAAGGGACGTAAATTGCTGTAAAGGAACCTGAAAGGACATGTAATGATTTAAGTGCCTTTCGACAGTTAGGCTTGCCACTAGTCGACTTCTATAAAATTAGCGACAAAGTTGCGTTAAACGAGCGTGACGAAGTCGCGAGAAGTGACAAACCGGCAAAACACTACGGAAATAGACTTTGAAGAAGTCTATTCGATAACCTGTAACGCTTTTAACAAGGGGAAAAAAATGTTTTCCAAAAACTGAAAGACATATTCGAGTTGTTGGTCAGAATTTGTTCAAAACCTGACCAGTTTTAATTTTGTGTTAGTAAGAGGAATAAAGCTCGTTTCGGAGAAGTTTTGGTGTATTTAGTGGAGAAAGTCCCGAGACAAGACTAACCTTCTTCAGGGGCTACACGTTTGAACAAGAAATCACAAAGCATATTACGAAGGCGCAAATACTTTAATTGGATTTTTGCTGCGAGTTTACTTTTGAAACGAAATCGACTTTAAATGTGTATCGAAACGACTTGTGACAAAATGAGGAAAGACTTACAGCAGCATTCTGAGTGCCCGACCTTCGACAAGTACGGCTCAGCGGTTTTGCACATTAGATACCAGGTTCTCTCGGTTCTCGCGCGATTTTTTGGCGTCCTTTTTGAAAGGTGTGAAATGTCGAAGTTTGCATCGATCTCTTGGTCCTTTTTCACTGTTTAAAAACTCTACTTTAAACGGTCACAATTCTGTTTACCTTCCCTTCTTCTCCGTGCACGATTTCAAGCAGTTTTTGGTGGCATACAGCTGGTGAAAACATCGATACATACGAGGGCACAAGCCAACAACAACATGCCAGGTAAGCCACTGGTTGTCTTGAAGTTTAAAACGTATTTAAGTTTCCAGGGTAAAGTTCAGTCGTAAAGTTTATGGAATTGCCTCTGGTTACAAATGTTTCTCCAACAAGGAGAAGCTATACATTGTGGAATAGACTTTTAGCTATATATAGGCATTATTCTGTACGAGTATCTGCCATGCACGTACATGTAGATCATTTCACTACTAGCCTTGTAGTCATTAAACATGGTGTAAGCTTACAACTGCATGCAGCATTTGTTATTGACTTATGCATATTATGCTTCAAACTGTCCAAAAGACACATGTAAATGTAAGCCTGTATGTAATACTCTCAGCAAATCTGAAGTGAATACCATTTGGATGTAACCTTCTTCAGCAGAGAAACTTTTAATGCTAGTGTCGTCGGTGTAAATATTCTGAAATTAAAGCCTTAATACACATGTACCCTTACACAATGCATTGCTCTCACTGGTACTGGTACCACATATTGTCGAATTTTCTTTCACACACACACAAAAAAGATTCTGTAGAAAAAGGTATGGAACATGTGCTTCAGTCTTCTATATGTCTTTACATAATAACCCAAGTTATTCTCGCATTTTGATTGGTTCTCGCCTATGATCTATTAGAGGACAGACGCGCGATTGACGTCATCATTACAAAGTTTTTCCCACTGTTTTTTAAAATGGCGGAAAGTTTTGAGAATTTAGATAATGTTTTACATGACTGGCCAAAAGACAAGGTACAAAAACGTCTTGTCGAGGCATTGAACAGGTACAAGAAGCATAGTCTAACAGGAAGGAGAAAGATAAAGCCGTTTCTTTTTTTAGAAAATGACTCAGAAAAAATACTCGAGCAGTCTCAGTCGGCAGTCGAGCGAGACTAAACCAAACGCAAAATTGGTAAGCCGAGAACCATTGCTTTATCTCGAGTTTAACAAACCTAATCAACAAAATGTCTATGAGATTAATTTATTGAAAAAATTCAACTTTTCTCAGTCTCAAAATAATTGTTGACACACTGATTGATGTCAGGAATAAAACATCAAAACCGCTTCTTAAAATCAGTTAAGATAAACACATAACCTTGCTTTCCGATGCGAATGTTCCAGTCCGTTTCAGGGCACAGCAGCGAGCAAAGTATAGCTCACTACAGCTCATGGCCAACTGTATTGTAGCTAAAAGGTGTCTCCGACTTTATTTCAAACTGATTTGAGAATCACCAACCACAGAGGACACAAATTTCCACCATCACTAACGCTCCTTTCATTCAAAACTCGAATCGAATGGCCTCCACGTTAACCACAACCGCAAGTTTTCCGAGCGTAGTTTTCAACTACTGCAATATTCAAGGCAACGTCCAAGCTTTTCGGCTCACAGGGCCGCTCTGATGACAAAAACCGACTTGACTTTTCAGCGCTTTCGCTTCTCATTCCACGAGAAGCGACGCTCGAGTCAAGTTTGACAGTGGCGTGATTTTCCTGGACCAATCACAATTCTTTGTTGCGCATAGCAACCAATAAGATTGCTTCATTTTGTATAGACAATAGATTACGTCAAATGGCTTTTTTCGTGTTCGCCAAAGTGGGCAAAGGCCGGCTTTCGAGTTATGTTGGAAGATTTTGAAATAAAAAAAAGCTTTATCTGTAGTAGTTTGTTTCGTTATTATATAATACAAATAGATTCCATGTTGCGGTGCGTCTGTTCAGTAATAGATCCCAGAAGACGTCAAAATGTGGTAAGAACATCAGTGACACACTCGGCTATCGCCTCGTGTGCCACTTTTTTGTTCTTACAACATTTTGACGTCATCTGTGATCTATTACTGAACAGACGCACGGCAACATGGCATCTATTTGTTAAATAATTGACACAATAACTACACGTACATGTAAGAAACTGGGCTCTCGCCAAGATAAAAGGTGTTCATGTAGCTGTTTGTGTTAAATATCTGGAAACCTCCGGGTGGCTTCTAGTAGGTCTGATTAGGCCCGATGCAAACACACGCCACAAGCAACTACATTTCAACATGGCAGCCATACAAGAATAGGGTCCGCCCCTTTATTAAGCATGCGTAACAAAACTGCTGACCAATACATGACACTTCCTCCCCCTTCTAGTATGTTTGGCTCAAAACCTAACAGCACAAGGATACATACAAATAAACAAACTTGGAACTTTCTAATATCAACAAAACAAATGTCTCTGCTAAGAGCAGATTGAGTCCCTAGCCTTAGAACGTTCTTAAAGTCACAAGTTAAGCTTATCTGGGGCTTTTCTCTCTCTGGCTGGGTATCTGCGCTCAGCTCTCACGGGCGAATTCCTTGGAACTGTCTCACTCTGGTGTTGCATCGGAGGTGGTGGTTCAGCGTCTGATACTGCAAAAGGGATCTTCACTGGGGACTTAGAAACTGGCTCTGGAGCTGCTGAAAACTTCCGAGCTGGGTACTCAGGAACTGGATCTGCAACAGGGTCTGGAATCTGAGCGGGTTCTTCCAGAGTTGTCGCTGGAACACTGGTACTCGGTGATGGTGATGGAGTACTCGGTACTGATACTGGAACTGCCATTGGAGCCGGCAACTCCTCAGGATCCACTTCATCAAAGGCCTCTTCAGAATTCAAACGCTGCGTCTGCAGAAGGTGATCAAAGTAGGTCAGTGGTCCCAACCTTCTTATCACTGTACCTGGGACCCATGCCACTTCTCCACTCCTCCCCGGGTATTTCGCACATTGACAGAGTCACGTGGTGACAGTTCTCGCATCTTGACACGACTCTTGTCATGTTGCCGCTGCTGCTTTCCTTGCTGGTCCTGGATGTGATCTTCCATGTTTGGCAAGAGCACACTGAACTTGGTGCGAGGTTTGCGTTTCAAGAACAGTTCTGATGGTGTCACTCCTGTCACTGAATGTGGAGTGTTTCTGTACTGGAACAAACAATTGGCCAGTTGATGTTTCAGCGAACGCTTCTTACCGCCTCTTTTCACACTCGGCATGTTTCCGTAACGCTTGTTTCAGGATTTGCACTGTGCGCTCTGCTGCCCCATTAGAAGATGGATGGTACAGAGGTACCAGTGGTTGCTTAACTCCATTCTGTTTAAGGAAATTGGTGAAATCCTGGGAAATGAATTGGAGCCCGTTGTCTGAAACAACTTCTTCTGGCAATCCATATGTCGCAAACCAAAGTCTCATTTGGTCAATAGTGCTTTGAACAGTTGTGGATCTCATGTGTGCCACCTCTATCCACTTAGAATGGCTGTCAATCAACCCAAGGAAGTAGTTGCCGTCCTTCTCTGCAAAGTCGATGTGTACTCTTTGCCACACCCGAGTAGGCCACCTCCATAGGCACAGTGGTGCACTGGGCGGTGCCTTCCGCACTGCTTGACACACTTCACAGCTTTTCACCATCAACTCAATTTCTGCATCCAAAATCGGCCACCAAATGTAACTTCGGGCAATAGATTTCATTGCGACAATGCCAGGATGTTCTTCGTGTAATTCTTGCAATAGTCTGTTCCTTAGCGACAGAAGAATGATTACACGCATTCCCCATAAGACACACCCTTGGTCAACTGTAAGCTCGTGTCTTCGCGTGAAGTATGGTTTCAATTCTTCACTGGATACATAATTTGGCCATCCAGTTAGCGTGTAATTCAGAACTCTCGCTAGAACAGGATCTCTTCTGGATTCTCTGCTGATGTCCTTTGCATCCACTGGCAATTCTTCGAGGCCTGAGAAGAAATAGAGTTCAGCCTCTTCTTTCAATGGTGGATTGTTGCACGGGAGACGTGATAAGACATCAGCATTGCTATGTTCTGTAGACGGTCGATATTCCACTCGGTAGTGGTAGGCCTGCAGAATTACTACCCAGCGTTGCATTCTAGCAGTTGCTAAGGTTGGTACTGCTGTTTTTGGACCCAAGATGGTCACTAAGGGCTTGTGGTCTGTATATAGGTGAAACGTACGACCATACAGGTACTTGTGGAATTTCCGGACTCCGAATACAATTGCTAAGGCCTCCTTCTCTATCTGGGAATAGTTTCTTTCACTCTTTGTAAGTGTTCTCGAGGCAAAAGCGATGGGACGCTCTTGTCCATCATCCATTACGTGTGAAATCACAGCGCCTACACCATACGGAGACTCATCACATGCTAGAATCAGCTTTCTCTCCTCATCATATGGAACCAATACTCTACCAGCCATAAGCTCAGATTTACTTTGCTGGAAAGCTTCTTCACACTCTTTTGTCCACTCCCACTTCCCTCCCTTTCGGAGCAGTTCATGTAATGGCTGGAGCAAGGTGGAAAGATTGGCAATGAAATGGCCATAGTAATTCAGCAACCCTAAGTAGGAGCGCAGTTCTGCCAGATTCCTTGGACTTGGAGCTTCACTGATCCCTGCCATCTTCTCATCATTAGGGTGTCGACCTTCCCCATCTACACGATAGCCTAGAAACTCTACACTCGGTACCATGAACTCACACTTGGACCACTTAGCTAAGATGCCATGCTTTTCTAGCCTGGTCAACACGTCGTCTAGTACTTGCAAGTGTTCATGGGCTTCTGTTCTGATCAGGATGTCATCAATACGACAACGCACATTATCCATTCCTTGCAATATCTGATCCATAGTTGACTGAAACAGAGCAGGTGCAGAGGCAATACCATAGGTCAGACGCTGATAAGCATACAATCCTTTGTGAGTGTTCACAGTGAGGTAGTGTTGGCTCTCCGGGTTCAATTCCATCTGTTGATACGCATTTGACAAATCAATCTTGCTGAACACAGTTCCACTTCCTAACGTAGCAAATATATCTTCTGTGTCTGGCAATGGGTAAGGGTTGTCTAGAAGGACCTGGTTAACTGACACCTTGAAGTCACCACAGATGCGAATACATCCATCTTTCTTGGGCACACAGACAATTGGAGACGCCCAGTCACTACGTTCTATCTTCTTAACAACTCCTAGACTCTCCAAACGATCCAATTCTTCTTCCACTTTTTGGCGAAGTGCATAAGGAACTGGTCTGGCTTTGCACCGTCTTGCAATTTTATATCGGCCTTGAACCCTTTGATGGTTCTCAGTCCCTTGTCAAAAACATTTTTGTGCCGATTCAACACATCAGACAGTGTCAGCTTTGCTCACATGAAAGACACTGCTTCAGTTCAACTTGAGTTGCTCCAACCAATTTCTGCCTAGCAATGGGGGACCATTGCCATCAACAACAATCAAAGGTACCACCAGTTCCTGCTGTTCATAAACCACAGGCAAATGAACTTCACCACAAACAGGGATTCGGACACCATTGTAACCCTTTAACTTAACCTTGGTACTACGCAAGGGCCACTAATTAAACTGCTGATCATACAGGGCCTTAGGCAAGATAGACACTGTGGCTCCAGTATCCAATTGCATTTTGTAACTCTTCTGATCTAACATAACTGACACATGAATCGGGGAACGTCCAACCTTGCCAGAATCCTTCACTGTAAAAATGCCCAGAACCTCATCATCATCTGTGTCCTCCTCAACCACTTCTTCTACAAATTTTGTCTCTCCAAATTTACTCTTTCTACCACTTGACTTGTTTCCAGATGCTGAATGGCTGCCAGGGTTGGTCTTGCATACACTTGCATAAGACCCACTTTCTTACACTTCATACACACACTTTGACGTGCTGGACAACATTTATCCTTGCTAAAATGTCCCTCTTGACCACATCGGTAGCATCTTCCCTGCCTTTTGTTCCCTTTTGGCTGCTTGGGAGGCTTTGGAGGGGGTGTTACAACAACTTCATTCACTCCCAGTGATTCCTCTGTTGAAGATGCAGAATCCTGTGCTCCCATTTTCTTAGCTTCAACGTCAATAGCTTCCATTGACCGAGCTACTTCTTGAACTTTCTCAAGAGTAAGATTTTCCTTTGCCAGCAATTTTCGCCTCAATTCCGACGATCAACATTTGTCAATAACTTGATCTCTAATGTCAATGTCTGGGGTCGTGAAATTACAATTCTGTGCTTGCTTCCTAAGCCTAGTTATGAATTGACCAACTGTTTCTCCGTCCTGTTGAGCCATGCTTCTGAATACATGTCGCTCGTACGGTTCATTAAGCTTGGTGACAAAATACGCGTTCAAAGTACGTGCAGTTTTCTCGAAATCAGTAACCGTATCTTCTTCAAATTCCACACTCGGGCCTGGGTCACTCAGTGTCTCGTACAACTCCTGAACCTCTATTCCCGCGGTGTGAAGTAGCAAAGCCTTCTTTTGTGCATCGTTCATCACTCCTTTGGCCACAAGAAAGTATTGAAACGATTGAAGGCATTTCTTCCAACGTGGTCCCAATGCAGACGAATTTCCTTTGCCATCGAACGGAGCTACTCCTTGAATTTCGATGTTAACTGCCGCCATTCTTTGTTAGTTAGTCAACCCCGTCCTCGTCGCCAGTGTTAAATATCGGGAAACCTCCGGATGGCTTCTAATAGGTCTGATTAGGCCCGATGCAAACACACGCCACAAACAACTACATTTCAACTTGGCGGCCATACAAGAACAGGGTCCGCCCCTTTATTAAGCATGCGTAACAAAACCGCTGACCAATACATGACAGTTTGTCAACTTGAAGTTGGAGTCGATTAAGTAGTGTGGTGAGCTTTTGAAACTGACATTTCGAATGTTAGCCCTTTATCAATTCGTCCTTGGTAATTGAAACTCTTTGAGGTTATCACTGAGCTCTGATGGAGGGCTAATGCTCAAAATGTCAGTTTCACAAACTTACTATAGCGGTTACTTTTCCTTTATCAATATCAAGTTGACACATAGTAAAGTGTGTCACTTGCCTGCCAAGGCAACCCACATGATCTACAATGTAGGTTGTTAATAATTTCCCTGAAAGAATAGGTTGTGACTGCAATTGAAAAAAATGTGAATGTTTTTCCAAGACAAGCAAACAAACTGAAAGATATGTACCCATGATGGGAAACTGAAAATACGAGAAATAAAGAAATTTCACAGAATCCCTAGAAAGTTCATACCATTTTGAATTAGAATTAGAGGACTATTTTCATTACATGTACATCTCCATCATGTAATCATGTACTGCCTGTCCTCCAAATTTTTAATGAAAATTCCTAGTAAATTGCTCTTCTTCTTATAGCTAATATTTATAGCTGTATATATTTGATCTGCCCTATAAAAAAGAATGCAACCTCAAAGACTTTGATCATTGAATTCATTCTCACAAAGTTTGGGTTTTGGTCCGGGATTTTCATTTGAAGAAGGGTACGTATTCCCACAAGACTAATGCAAAGTTCATTCAGTTTTCGTAGCAAAACTGCATGTAAATGCCTTAGAACCTCCTATCTACAGTAGCAAGCATGAGCCTGTAACAAAGGTGCAAAACCTAATTTTCTGGTTGTCCAAAATCTGAGTGACCCAGGTTATAAAATAACTAGTCCCTACAAGTTTTAAGCTGATTAACTGTTACTGACATATAAATTTTATGTGACACAGCTAATGAACATTGTATCTAATAAATGGGGCCTGCATGTTGTAATTTGTGTTAACTGAACTGTATAATTTTCTAGGTTGGCCTCTGAAGTCAACAGAGTTGTATTTACCAAACTTGTAGAGTCAATTTATAGTGACTATGGAGGGAAGGAGCAGTGCCCATAGTCTGTTGAACAGTTAAGAGGTATGTGTCTGGCACCCTGTCCTTAATGAAACACGATGATCACTGATCCCATTGCCGAATGTTTGTACTATCAACAGAAAAACATTGGAAATAAAGTCATAAGTATGTGTACTGTGCCTCTTGGGTTTTGGATGAAGTTTCCTTTAAAGTTTACAAGTGGTGTATTTTCCATTCTAATATAGATAGGACCCTGCGTGCACTTTGATTGGTCAAAAACCCATGTTTTATCAGAGTATAAAACATAGAAAAAGCATGTTTTATTGTTTTTTGCCACATTGCCTCTGTATCATAAAGCAAATAAAGAAGCTTAGGCCATGTATTCCACTGTGATAAAACACGACGGGCATTTGAGAACACACGAGGGAAATGTAGAAAACACAAGCCGCAGATGAGTGTTTTCTACATTTCCCTCCTGTTCTCAAATGCCCGTCGTGTTTTATCACTGAGTAATATACGGCTTAGGTTTCTTTATTTGTTAAATAAAACACTTGTGTGTTAATAACAAATGTGCATTGTGTTTTGTTTTTTTGCAATGGCAAGCTGACTGTTTGCTCAGGCTACAATTTAAGCAAAAACAGTGAAGAAGTTTATTATTAAAGTGTTTCTTTTAATTCTGCAGAATCAAGTGCAACATACTACAGGTCACTAACTGATGCAAAAACAAGAAGAACATTGTTCAGAACAAACGAACATAAAGCAACCTGTAGAAGGCAAGCAAGGAAAAGAGATGTAAGTTTCAAATATAACGGGGTCATTCTTGTAGCCTTAAAACTGTTATCCACATACTAGTTAGCTAAAAGCTGGTGTCATTTGTAATGTGCAGTTCCAGAAAATATCCACACTCCCCTCAACAGATGGGATTTAAATTTTCCTGGGGGGTGGGGGCTCCCAAAGACCAAAAAGTTTAAATAAATGTACAAGGCTTATTTGGAATTTCCAGAGGGGTGGGGGCATCCTAGAAAATATCCCTTCCATGGGGGAGATATGGATATTTTCTGGAACTACACAATTATGTTTTGTGTATCCAAAATTCACCACAACTTAATGCATTATAATTTACCTGAAATCTTCTAGGGACAGTGGGACACAATCATCCCTGCACTGTTATTGATATCACATGTATGAAACAAGCAAGAAAAATTCTTATGATACTACAGAAAAACTAGATGGTGTTACTTGAGATTACAATATTTTTCAGGTAGTGTTAATATACTGATGTACTTATCATGTGCTTTTTTGTCAATTTTGCAGAAGCTTGGCCACAAGCTATCTGCCTTAAATAAAACAACTTGGAGTGAGCAAACAAAGGATGAGATAAAGCAAGTGCTCACAGTGGAGTATACAAACTCTGATGAGAGCTCATATGAGCCAGATTCTGACTCTGAAGTCCCGCAGTTGCAAAATTACAAAGTGAAGCATTTGAAATGGGAGCGTGCAAGATTGACAAGTGTAAAACAAACACTGCACAATATATAGTTAAAGTCTCTTCCAAGGCAAATCCATGAATCAGTTATTCCTCGAGTACCACATTTACAGGAATCTGACAGGGAAATGCCATTAAATGTTAGAGATCGGGCTGGACGACAATCAGCACCAGCAAGGAGGCCTGTACCTGTGCCGCGTCAGTCCCCAGTATCACGCTCTCCTGCTGGTTCTCAAGCTTCAAGCAGCCTTTCTATAACATTTGAAGATCGGGTTCTAGACCCAGTACATGTAAGCACTCCTCGTTGTGCCAGGCAGCACTGAGAATGTACAATCATGTATGTGGAGTAAATTATCTTAAGCTGTGGTTATACTACAATCTGCCAGGAGTAACATTCCAACACTATGTCCAATCTCGATTTTCTTGTGATAGTTTTTCACTTTTCTAAGCGCAGGTGCTATAGTGTAGTAACAACACAGGTGAGGTTGACCTAAGTGGTTTATCATGGCTTTCCGGTATTTGAACTTGGTGGGGATACACCAAGTATGCCTTTTAAATGGAATGATGTAGTGTAGCCACAGCTATTGTCACATTCAAATATTAATGATTTCACTTGCGTGCATTTACACCACCAGTCAGATTATAGCTAGAAAGGTTATTTACCTGGCATGAAATTGTTCTTCTTACACCTGCTTTTAGCTAAGAGAAATAATATTGTAACATTGGAGCCATTTCTACTGCCTCCAGTACAGTGAGTATTTTGTAAGTTTCAGTTCTATGAATTTGGTTCAAATATTTTTAAGTTTCTTGACTTGTGCCAGCAACATTGGACTATGCCAGTTGTTGTCTTTTGTGCCTTAAGGTGGTCGAACACAGTTTTTGCGCGCGCTTTTGCTGATGCAATTCAGCGCGCGCACAAGGATTGCAAAAAACAAACATGCCGTCAATAGAGCGATCATTTTATTTACTCAACCCCGCACTATCTGTGCTATTTTTCTCTATAATTGAACGCGGTGTATTGATGGCTTTAGTCTTTCATCATAAATATATGTTAGAAAAGGTAAAGATGCAAAGAACTCAGCAATTCTCAGCTTTTTTCTTTGTTACCGAAAGAACCCAGTTAAATGTAGCGCATGCGTAGTAAGTCAAAAAATTGCGATTGAATGAAAATTTGCTCTTCGGAAATACGCCTATTTCTCGAGAACCACTCATTAGAATTTCACGAAATTTGGCACGAAAATACTTTAGGAAATAAGTAACTGGAGTATTGAAAATAATTGAACTTTAACAAAGGAAACTCTAGATATTCCGGTAAACCTTCAACAAGGGATAATTAAAGATCTCTGTTAAATTATTAGCAAAATGGTCTTAACTTGTGAGAATCGTTACAAGCTTGGTGCATGCAAATTATAAAGAAAATCTAATGACTAGATTTTCTACAAATAAACAAAACCGATTTTAAAGGCCTGTTTATTTTTATTCGTGTTGCCATGGCGACGGCACATACGTCAGTTTAACTATCAAAAAACCAACGTTCGTGTTGTTAACTAGCTTGCTGCCATTTTTGGCGACCGAGGGATCAAGGGTTTTAGAGAAAAAGGTGAATGAAACATAGGTATCATAAACTGTGTTCAGCCACCTTAAGCATTTCATCATAAGGTTCTTAATTTAATGACTGCTGTTTGGACTTTGTATATATAGATTATTTTATTTCATATGATGATTATTATTACCATTCCTTAATATAAAAGTGCACAATGTATTAATAACTTATTGCCAGTGAGAAGGGCGAGTCTTCAATTCTGAATATTAGAATCCCTTATAGTGCTAGGATGTAAACAATGGTATTAACTTAAATGAACTGTTTCATTTGAATTGTGTATACGATACTAAATTTAGGTTGTTGAGTACAAAGGATTGTGCTTTTGCCTAATGATGTTGTTTTCAGCTTACAATTAATAGTATATGGACTTAATCTTCTGGCTAGTTTTGTAGTTATTTTGGGTTCAATTTGTAGAAGACATTTATTTAGGAAGTTTGTCACCTAAACTTGAAATAAGTAATCTTACATTATCAAAGTAGTTGTTTCGCGCTGAGAAAAGGAACCGGGCCATTTTCTTTTTTGGTAAATTACTCAGCATTTATATGGTTTTTGATGCCCGTAAAGGAGTATGAAAGGATGTCTTTCTAGCGTTTTAAAATGCTTTACCCCCCAATTACGGCTATAGTAAAGTTAAACTTTACAGTGAACATGACGTGTCCGTAAAGCCGCATGAAAGGATGTCTTTACAACCCTTTAAAAGGACTTTACGGACATAGTAAACTACAGCTTTACGCGACCTGTCCGTAAAGCCGTATGAAAGGATGTTATTACAGCGCTTTAAAAGGACTTTACGGACATAGTAAAGTACAGCTTTACGCGACCTGTCCGTAAAGCCGTGTGAAAGGATACTGTTCTGCGGCATTTTGTAATAACTACGTATTTTGTAATACCTTACGCATTTTGTAATAACTACGCATTTTGTAATACCTTACGCATTTTGTAAAGTTTTGTAAAGTAAAAGTTGCAGCATTTTGTAATTACCTGCAGTATTTTGTTTTAAATACAAACGACGCATTTCGTAATAAGTGTTGCAGCATTTTGTAATGAACGTTAGTCTACGCAATTTGTAATAACGTGGTGACGCAAATTGTAATAAGTCTCTTCACGCGATAATGTCACGAAGCATACAGATTAGCGGGATTCCCTTCAACAATATAGCTTGTCAAATGCTCTCTTTAAGCAGGTATCGGGAGCTAAACGACCCACATACTTCTATGTAAATCTATATTTTCAACAAGCATGTGGCATAATTTTAGCCCGAAAGGTGTATAAATTTTGTAAATTAAAATTCTTAATTCCTTAAAAATTTCCTAAATCTTTAGAATGGAGAATGGAATATCACCAGGTGAAATAGTTCCACCCATTGTCACGCAAATGTTGACGTTTTATTACTTTCTTTTTCGTGAACCTAACTTGATTCCAAGAATCGGACAAAAAAATGAGGGAAAAGAAGTAATCTAAAAAATCGATCAGTTCTAAAAATGTTTTTGTTGCACGATTTGATACCATTAGGGAAGTTCAACATCTTTTAATAAAGAGAGCTATGTGGAGAGTGCGTTACTGGCACCCCTGCCGCGGAAACCCTGTCACTGCATGAAATGGCAGAATCGAGCAAGCGTAACTCCTGGCATTCCTCATAGCAGACCGCTCAAAATGGTTTTATATAGCGTTTATCTCCTCTGGCTTTGCTGTAGTTTCCAGGTGGTTCAAGCTGGAGAAAAGTAAAAAAGGGCGCGAGAAGCTTTCACGCATACGATGGATGATGAAACCTGCGAAACTCTACTACTGCTTGTCCAGGGAAGGTTTAACGTCCCGGTGAATCAACGGACACGGTTACAGAAGAGTGCTGTCGTGCTGTTCTGGAGAAGGAGAGACCTCTTTGCTCTTGGTCCTGAAGAGAGTCCTACCTTGTACTTTAATGGAAAGAAAGCTGTGAAAACATCCGATGTATCTAGAATTGTTGGTAAAACATTCAAAGAAACTAAGTCGGGAGGATATAAAAAGCTAAAACATAGAGCCGCAGATAGCTATGCGGGGCTTAATGAACGGCAGATACGACTTGTTACTTCGAACAACATCAAGTATCGTATTTACAAGGCGGTATTTAAGAACAAAGTCTTACCGAAACCTGTTAGAGCTAAACATGTACACTCACAGCACCAAATTGATTTGATAGACTTGACCAAGCAACTCAACTCGTCGTGTTTGCTGGTAAGACTTTCGTTAAGATGCAGGAGTTTTAGCATATTTTTGCGAGGGTGCAATGATTGGCAAATCCCAAAACAGTCTAAACCTATTTTGAGAGTTAAAAGTTTACAACAATTTTCATTTTGAAAAATATGGACATAACTGGGATATTGATATTGCTAAACATAAAGGAATTTATTTATCATTCAGATTATGTTTTGTCGCCGGTGCTATCACCTTCTTATCGTTTCCCTATACTTTTGTAGCAATGATCTCGCCTGTGAAAACCAGCCAGGAGAGTTTAATAAAAACCTGACATTTTTATTTAATTCACATTTATTACTTTTGGTAGAATTATTTTGGGACACGTTTCAATAAAAAGAAACTCTACTGGGCAGAGATTACTCCCTTGAAGGCACTACCAGACACATAACATTCGACTCAAATCGGTACTTTGTAAAATCCAAGGTGTTTATTCGATTCAAATTTTGGTCTTGTACATTTTGTAGACTAGCAATTAATCAAAAACCTAATGATACAAATATTAACCCAAACTTTATCACAGAAACAGTTGAGTTGGATAATTGTATAAGAAAACTCACTGATGAACTGTACTCACTCCTAATTTTACTTATATATTTCATTGCATTGCACTCATTTGAAGACTGCTCTACAGCAATACTTTTGATGAATAATCGGTACAATCATACTGATTACAACTAATGAAAAACCCTAGGGATGGGGCTGGATACCAACTTCTTTACCCCATTAAGGGTAACTGAAGAGCAAGCATATTTTTGCCTAATTCTCTGTACAGGCATAAATAGTGCAGGGCCACAAGGTTCATAATCATGGAGTTTCCATACTTAAGCTGGTTTGCCAAAATAACTTTCATCACAATCTGCCTTGTACCACCATACAATGGCAAACGCATGCTGATAGAATTCTCCATTGATTTTTAGACGATGTAAAATGTAGGAATTGACTATCCCAGGTCTGCTCGGTGCAGAGATATCAATACAGCCATCATCAGTGGTCCAAGAAGCCATCACGAGCTGATCGCAGGTTTCTACAGTCCATCTTCGATCCGAACTTCCGTCCTCGCCAGAAGAATCAGAAGAGAATAGATTTGTGTTTTCGGCGGTAAAACCGGCAGGACTAGCGCTACGCAATGCTGTCTCCATTTCTTGTTTGAATTCTTCAGCGTCGTCTTTGCTCGTCCAACATTCATTGTGTACATCATAATAAAGCTGACGATGTTTTCAGAATGCGGTCCTAGACAGATATTCGTTGCAAAGCCCGCACAAGAGCCTACTTTGCTTTCGCAAGTGATGCATTATGCTAGTTAGTTTCTGTTTTAAAAAGTCAGATTTACTATCGGTCGGACTAATCGGCCGGGAAAGATACTGGGTCCCAGATTATCTTAAGTCAATCGTGTTTCTTTCATGCAAAAATAAGCCAATAGGAAAATGCGAATTTATTGGCGGGAACGTGGCGGCTCACTTTTTCGGTAAAGCTTTGTCGGCGTTGTTTATTTCCTGTCATCGCGTCCTTTAGTGTGTCATTTCGCTATAAACTGGGGAACTGAAGTTGGCGCAACAGATTTCTCTTGATCAAAGCATTGCAAAATGGAAGATCATTGTGTTCTTCTTCTTCAAAGAGTTATAGATGAAAATACACGCTTGCGAGAGGCAATAGAAGCACGGGACAACGAACAGAAACGTGTACTTGAGGAACTGTCGGCAAAATTCGAGAGCAACAGCACTAGTACGCCGGCAAGAACCACTGGCAGGAAAAGAAAGAGAACGATTGCCGTTTCCTCGTATCAGCAATTAAATAATTACTGATTTCAATATTTTTATTTACAGCGATACTTTAGAAAGATGTATAAAGTCCTGAAAGAAAAAAAACTTCCCCAGGCACCCGGATTGCTGCTCCCTCCACCAGCACTACATGTGCAACTGCAACACCTCTCAGCAGCCGGGCTGTGACACCTTCACAGAGCGCCAGGCCACATCTTTCTTCCAACAAAAAGAAGTCGAAAAAAAAAACACACTCGCCGGAGGTCACCTGAATATTGACTAGAATGATAAACACACTGTTGTGAATAAACTTTTATCCTTTCTGTTTGTTCCGGTTAAGATTTAGAAGCCATGCCATGGACAACAAAAAGTAGTTGATTTGCGGTGATTATTTTGATAAATTTAAAACTTCTTTCTTTTCTTACAATTAACTGATTGTACCTTTGTAACCGTACTTGTGAGAGTAAAATTAAGCTATGTTCATTGATGATTACTTTATTTTCATAATCCTGAGAACATGACCAACTGATAACATTTTTGATAAGTTAATAAAGATGAGTATTCCGTAATTTTCTGTAACGGATGTATTGTGAATAAATGGAGTAATGCAACAGGGCTGAAACCACTTTGTAACAAATTTATTAATGGATTTGGGGTGAGCTCGCTGCCTTTTAAGACGAAAAAGCCCATGAAAATTCTCTCCTTTCTTCATAAAATATTTGAGCTAGCTCTTGATCAATTTTTTGGCTTCCTGCGCATCAATGCCAGGCTACAGTCAGGCTTGGGAGCGTGATACTGGTAAACTTTGTAAGAAGAAAAATTAATGCTCTGTAAAGTAGCGTAAATTAACCTTTACAGTGCCTTTAAACTGGATTTACGCTGTTGTTTAAAATCGACTTTACGACACATTTACGCCAACTTTACGTCAAGGGTTAAGGTGTTCTTTTACGCAACTTTACGCCATCCATTAAAGGTACTGTAAAGCTCAACTTTACGTTTCGTAAAGTTAGCGTAAAGTCGCGTATATCCGAACTTTACGTTACATTTACGTGGTCTTTATGCCCACGTAAATTTGCTTTTTCATGCTGTGTAATCGTCTCTTGGAAAGTCCCTGATATAATGCGTACGTAATTTCTACAATCTTGGTTAGGCTTATTGGGTATAGTTTGTTAAAATGTAACTGGAGAAAATAGCAAAACCACACGCTAACCAATTACATGCTCACAACTGATCATTTTTTGAGTTTCTTGTCCTAGAAAAAATAATTCTCTTTTTCCTTTATCGTCAGCTATTGCAATCAGGAGCTCCGCGTTTAGGCTTGGCTAAATCTATATATTAGCAAAGACGAGAGCGCGTGCATAAATGGGTCAATGGGCTCTTAATTAATAACCCAGATTTCAAGGTGAATGACAAGTGATTCATTTTATTTGTCGTTATTATCAATATCCATGACCTCTTAATAACAATGTGCTACGTGACTTAACCCCAGGAAGATTAACAACAACAACGAGACATTAGTTGATTTACGCACCAAGTGTCTCAGTGAACCTGGTACATCACAAGAAACAAAGCGACGGGAGATGAAGAGCATACCTGTCACTCACACTGCAACAGGCCAGGTAAACATTGTCACAATAAAAAGAGGATTAGTACAAGAAAATATTCTTGAGGCTTTAATGGGAAAGCAGAACATTATCTTAATAACTTTGTTGCCTTCCTTCTCATACATCATCCCTCGAGTAAATGTCTAGAGCCATAAAAATAAAATAATAATAATAACAACAACAACAACAACAACAACAATAATAATAATAATAGTAATAATAATAACACCAGCGCTTGCCGAATATGATTTTTGAACAGAAAGCCACAAAACTCAAGGAAAGTGCCTTGGGTAAAACGTTCTCGCAAAGTGGGAGATCATCCAGTTGCGAACATGATATTTATAAAAACTGAGAAAGCTTTACTCTGTTTAACAATTATTCGCCAAAGGCGAAGTAAACATTGGTGAATATTTACGAATATATTTACCAATGTTCACTGAGCCTGACCCGAATAATTGCTTCAATACAATTCTCAGAGGTTAATATCAAGAATTATTATATGGCTGTGTCTCACAAGGACTGGGAACAACCGAATTCACGAATTTGATTGGCTGAAATCGATATTGACCGCGGTCTAGATTTTCCCATCTAGACCGGCATCTAAACCGATTTCATTTTGCGTTGAAAAAGTAGCAAGTAAAATACAAAAATGTTCCCCAGTTTTCTTTTGTTTTCTTCTCAATCATTTATGGAAGTGCCAAAAAGCCTGACGACAAAAAAAAAGTACACACACACACACACACACACACAAAAAAAAAAAAAAAAAAAAAAAAAAAGAGGACGAGCAAATTTCGGCAGGTTTAAATTAAGCCCATTTCCGTTTGCAAGCAAACCAGTTCTATTGAACGAATTAAAGTTTTCTTTCTTGCTATATAATAAACATCTTATTAACCGAGCTAAGCCGGTCTGTATGGGAGAATCTTGACCTCGGTCAGACCTCACTGCGTTCGGTCTGTACTCACAACCTCGGTCAAGATTCTCCCATACAGACCTCCTACTCGGTACGGTTAATAGGAGCCAACTACAAAATAACGAAGTAAAACACCGAACCGCAGACGCGATTGTTCGTTTGTTTTGTCATATGCAGCCGTGCTAAGCTTTACCTATCGTGTTAGGCATTAAGACAAACAAGCAAAACTCAGCGAAAAATAGATTCATCCGTTACCTTGGGTATAACGTGGTCGACTTCATTCTCTGTTGTACTCGCCGTCTAAACACGAGTAGCTTCGGTTTGAGCAAAACTAATTTCGGTCGCGCGATCTGACCTGCTGGCGATCAACGAAACCACTGCGTTTACGATTCTTAGGTGTCTCGAATACGAGGTTTTAAAAACATTTGTTATCTAAGGGCAACAATAGTCATTTAGAACTTCCCCCTGGCTTAAAATATCCCGAACCTGTAGCGATGTGTTTCAATTCAATAAACGAAACTTTCATTCAGCAATTGTCCGCCATGTTTTCTTGCCAAGATGGCAAAGATTGCGAGCTTAGAAAGCAAGCTTCGGAAATGTTATATTCTCCGCCTAGCGCGGTGAATAAAGCGTCCGATTCCTATATTCACCTTTGGATATTAAAATAAGTACATATTATTCTTGGTGTTTCAAGCCATATGATTGGTTCGCTATCTCTGGCCAGTGAGCGTTATTCACCTCCTACCAAGTGAATAATGCACGATTCAAGGAAAACAAATTGACCGGCGTAGACTCACATTTCGTCATTGTTTCTAAATTTAAAACCCTTAGAATAGAAGACATACTAAACCAGAAAACACAAAGATGGCTATGAAATTTGGCCTAAAAGTTCTCAAAGGATAGGAAAAACTTACCGAAGTTCAACTTTCGAGCACTTTCTGGACATGCTCTTGGGAATCACAGATCTCATCAGTCTAGACAAATCCGACCGTTAAGTCGCTCTTCACCCGGCATTGGCAGAAATGAACACCGCAGGGTTCATCGGCAGAAGCATCAAAAGCTATTCAACGAAGAACCTTCAGTTTTCGCCAAAATCCCTCGCACACAGTATAATTCCTGTTGATCCTTCGCGAACTGCTCTTTTAATAATTGAACGGTAAATTTGTTTTGCAAGCAAACCGTCGGTTAGGATTGCTGATTTAAACGCTGTTTAAAGATCGTTCTGCAAGAGTGTGACAATCAAGGATTTCTTCGAAGGTTAACAAGATGGGGAATATTTTTAGTTTCTGTGAATAGTTTCGCGCATGCTTCGTGCCGCTTGCACGTTTTGCACGCATGAATTAAGAGGTTAATTAAATCAACTTTTAATAGTTTTCTTTTTGTCTGTTGTTGAGATCACTTCGTGTGTATATACTACAACAATTTTTATTTTCAATCTTGGTAAAGAGAGGCAGAATATCCACCTCGCCGTTCCGTCGCTCAGGAAATATTTTGCCTCTATTTACCTCGATTTGAAAAAAAATTGTGAAATATAGACCAATATAATATTATGCAATTGTCAATACCCAATTAGATGTTTTGTCATCGATCACGTGCTGGCACTTTGATGCAGCCAACTGTATTTTGTATATGTACCAGCTTTTATCAATGTTTGCAATTTGTCATTAATAAAGGTCTTTTTTGTCCAATAGGAAAAGGCAGATTCTCTAACGAAAACTGTGAAAGACAAAGTGAAAGACAAATGTGAAGGAGGAAACGCCTATTACAGACAGCAGGATTTCAGAAGAGCCATTGACCACCACGAACGCCTTTTAAAAATTGCCAAAAAAGTAGGAAACAAAGCTGGGGAAGGAAAGGCCTATGGTTATATTGGCATTGCTCATCACAGTCTGGGGAATTTCAAAACAGCCATTCTTTACAATAAAAGTTATTTAAAAATAGCAAAAGAAGTGGGAGACAAAGTTGGTGAAGGACAAGCCTATGGTCATATTGGCTGCGGTTATCATGGTCTGGGGAATTTCAAAACAGCCATTGATTACCATAAACGTTGTCTTGATATTGCCAAAGACGTGGGAGACGAAGCTCTAAAAAACATGAGTTATAGTCATCTTGGCATCGCTTATATGTGGCTAGGGGATTTCAAAACAGCCATTGACTACAGTGAACGTCATCTAAAATTTGCCAAAGAAGTAGGAGACAAAGCTGGAGAAGGAAGTGCCTATGGTAATCTTAGCAACACTTATCACGTTACGGGTGATTTCAAAACAGCCATTGACTACCAGAAACGTAATCTAAAATTTGTCAAAGAACTGAGAGACAAAGCTGGAGTAGGAAAGTCCTATGGTAATCTTGGCAACATTTATCAATGTCTGGGTAATTTCAAATTAGCCATTGACTACCTTAAAAGTAGTCTAAAAATTGCGAAAGAAGTGGGGGACAAACCTGCAGAAGGAATGGCCTATGGTAGTCTTGGCAACGCTTATAATAGTTTGGGGGATTTCAAAACAGCCATTGACTACCACGAACGTGATCTAAAAATCGAAAAAGAAGTGGGAGACAAAGCTAGAGAAGGAAGCGCCTATGGTAACCTTAGCGTCAGTTATCATAATCTGGGTGATCTCAAAACAGCCATAGACTACCAGAAACGTCATCTGAAAATTGCCAAAGAAGTGGGAGACAAGGCAGGAGAAGGAGATGCCTATGGTAGTCTTGGCGACGATTATCAAAGTCTGGGGGATTTCAAAACAGCCATTGACTACCAGAAACGTCATCTAAAAATCGCCAAAAGAGTGGGAGATAAGGCAGGAGAAGGAAGGGCCTATGGTAGTCTTGGCAACAGTTATCGAAGTCTGGGGGATTTTAAAACAGCCATTGACTACCAGAAACGTCATCTAGAAATTACCAAAGAAATTGGAGACAGAGCTAGTGAAGGAAGGGCCTATGGTTCTCTTGGCACCAGTTATCTAAGTCTGGGGGATTTTAAAACAGCCATTGACTACCAGAAACGTCATCTAAAAATTGCCAAAGAATTGGGAAACAAAGCTGGAGAAGGGGAGGCCTATGATAGACTTGGCATCGCTTATTCATGTCTGGGGGATTTCAAGACAGCTATTGAGTTTCAGGAACGTGGTCTAGAAATTGCAAAAGAAGTAGGGAGCAAATATGGAACAGCCGAAGCGTTCTTTAATCTTGGCTGCACCTTTGAATTACAACGGTCCCCGCCCAAAGCTCTTGATTGCTTTCAATCCAGTGTAAGAATGTTCAACATCATTAGGCAGGATCTGAAAGGTGAGGACGAGTGGAAAATTAGCTTTCGCAATATGTGTGAAATTGCATACACTAGTCTGTGGCGTCTGTTATTAAAACAAGGTGAGGTAGAGAAGGCTCTACTTGCTGCTGACCAAGGACGAGCACAAGCTCTGAATGATATGATGGAATTAAACTATGGGCTCGAAACAACTCACTCTCAGTTATACCATCTGGAAAAAAATACATGCCACACATTCCGTTTCCTTCCATCGACTGCCGTTTTCATGGCAATTGATGAACAAGACATTGTTTTCTGGGTTGTTCAAGAAGGAAAATACGTGGAATTGAGGAAAAAGGAACTTAATCAAAACAGTTCATTAAATTTGAACGACTTTCTGAAGTCTTTAATTGTGACTGCCTCTCAGGAAATTGGTGTAAGAGCTGGTGTGAAATGCGAGGATCGCTCATTGGATAAGCTAAGTGATGAGCAGATGGCAAATGAAAGGTCTCCGCAGACACCACCCAAGCCTGTTCCGTTCCAGATGAATACCCTGAGAACACTTTATGGCCTCATCATTGACCCTATTGCAGACTTGGTCCGTGCGGATGAAGTTATATTGGTTCCTGAAGGTCCATTATGTCTGGCCCCTTTTGCTGCATTCGTCGACTCTAAATCCACGTATTTATGCGATGTTTGTAAGATCCGAGTGATTCCGTCGCTCACCAGTTTGAAACTGATCACAGATTCTCCAGCTGGTTACCACGGCAAGACGGGGGTGCTTTTAGTGGGTGACCCGTGGGTACAAGAGGTCGTTATGCCAGGGAAAAAATTGGAGCAGCTGCCTTGTGCCAGAAAAGAAGTACAGATGATTGGGAGAATATTCAACACCAAACCCCTCCTTGGAAGAGAGGCAACAAAGGATGAAGTATTAAGACGACTCCCTTCAGTTGCTTTAATACACATTGCGGCACATGGTCGAATGGAAACAGGAGAAATTGCCTTAGCACCCAACACTACCCGAGCATCCCAGATTCCTGGGAATGAAGACTTTGTTTTAACTATGAAAGACGTAACAAGTGCTCAAATTCGCGCAAGGCTAGTGGTGTTAAGTTGCTGTCATAGTGGTCGTGGGGAGATTAAGGCTGAGGGAGTTGTTGGCATTGCACGGGCGTTTCTGGGTGCCGGTGCTCGTTCTATCCTGGTGTCCTTGTGGGCGATTGATGACGATGCCACTTTGGAGTTCATGAACATTTTCTACTCACATTTGGTAAAAGGGATCAGTACCAGTGAATCATTGAACAAAGCCATGAGACGTATGAGAGAATCTGACGAGTTTAATGAAGTGAAGCACTGGGCTCCGTTTGTGTTGATTGGAGATGACGTCACACTGGAATTTGGTGGAATCGACTAAATGTCTCTGCCTGTAAGTGGGAATGTGTGTAGTAGTTAAGTGAAAATATTATCAGGGTACTAATGTTAGGTTTGGCCTTAGAAGCTCAGTGTTGAAACTGCGGGAAAATATCTGAAACATTATTGCACTTAGTAACGTGAAGTTATGTAAACTGCACAGTGCTAAAAGAGCGTGCATAATACATTTTTGACAACAGTTTGAGTTCATTAGATATAGCTACGACAGTTCTTTGTACAAAAGATAGCTATATTATTTTAATTATGGAAAGCGTAACGTTAAAAGCTGACTGGCGTTACGTGTGAATGCCTCCTTGATGAAATGATTCCTCTATGTGAAAGATTTATTTAGCATTCATTGTGACTATACCGGGTTTTTACTGACGCAATTTACTTACACAATTTTGATGTGTTGTTCATATCTACCCCTTAGGTGCGGAATGTGGAAACTGTATATAGTGAAGAAGTGACCAAAGTGCAGAATCTTGATCAAGACGTGTATCTACTAACTTGTATGAAGCTGTTTTCTTCACAAGAAAAAAAGTCTGAACAAAGTTATAAAAGACACTGTAAACATATATAATTAAGTGCAAATTGTAACTAGGGAGAAAATCGATGATAAAAATCTTTCCCAAACTAGGTTTTTTAGATATTCAGTGCTATTATCAATGCGAATGAGGTCGATCCAGCGACTTTTTCTCAAGATATATATTGTTTTAACGTAAATAGAAAACTCACTCTGAGCTACAAAGTAAATAAGTCTCAGACAGAACTATTTTAAGGATTAGGTGGTTTTTTTTATTTACGCTTTATTTAAGTTCTTCACCAGCAGCTTGTAGATAAGTAATGAGGTGGACTCTAAAGTATAATGTAAATAGCAACGTTTCAGTATTTTTCAACACACTCTACAGCCTTGAGTGTCGTGTTCCTTAGGCGTTGTACAGTTGTACAATCTGTTCGGAGAAGCTGGTTTTTTCCTGCCTCTTTATTTTACCTTTCAACATGTTATATCAATAGTGTATAAAATATCCTGCGAATATTTTGTTGTTGTTTTTTTTTGTTAAAGCGGAAAAGAATACAGCACGTAATCATCTTTCTTGGATAACTGAGGACACAAATGAACGGCTTTATATTACACGTCAAACTATTTTATTCCTTCTTGTACTTAGTTGAACTGTATGTCAATTATCCTGCTATGCTTGAGGAATTCTTAGCTGACTAGATCATTGGCCGACTTTTATTTTGCAGCGCTTTCTCCGGTCTCATTTTTGTACCCGTCCCTACCAATGTAAGGTTACAGGTAGCGCCGTCATTCTTGTCGAGAATTTTGTTGTGCAATCGCGATCAATACTGATTTTCTCACTCATAAAAAGCGAGAGAAAGGGCTTATTACCAGTTTAGGGTCGTTTCTGTACAACCTTGCTCACAAAACCTGACTTAGGAAGATACTCCCAGGCATCCATATACGGTTCTTACTTGCTCCGAATTCATTCGGCCGTCAAGCAGTGTTTTCAGACTCGGACTAGAACATACACTGGTGTAGACTGATTCCAAAAACAACAGCCCCCCCCCCCCCACCCCTGCCCCCCCAACCCCACATTTCCACAAAATTTTTTCTTCTGAGCAACAATTGCAAACTGCTGTTACATATGGCTAAAATGATTATTGTGAAAGAAAATAACCTTCCCAAAATCTCAGACTTTGTCAGACGAAGAAAAAAACACGCGAATGACGAAAGCTGGGGGAAATTGAAGAAAAGGCGGAGGGGGAAGTTTTGACTCTTAATTCTGCGAAGTATTACTACATGAAATTTAAGGCCAATTTCTTTGACGCCGAGCTAATATTATTAAAGCGAAATATAAGTATTTAGACCCATAAAACATAATTAAGTCAATGCAGTTTTTATTATGGAGCTATTAACGACCTACGTGTATAATGAAAGCCCTTCACTCAAGGCTCCTTTGTTCTGACAAAGCAACTTTACATAGCTAGCTATGTAGAAGCTTTCTTCGTTTTCCGGTCAATGTTATTGAAAGCAAGAAAACAGATAATATTCATCATAAAATGGCTTTTCACTTAAGGTCCCTTTGTTCTGTGAAAGCAGCTCTACATATCTAGATATGTAAAAGCTTTCTCTGTTTTCCGGTCAATGTTATTGAAAGCAAGAAAACGTATAATATCCATCATAAAATGAAATTTTAATACAATATGCTTCGAACTTATCCTAAAAAAAACTTTTTTCAGTTCGGAAACTTAGCTTTTGACTCAAATAGGAAGCATTAGTATTTCTGGGATTGATCCTCAAATGTAGGCGATGAATCGAACAAGGCTTAAGTCTCCATTGAAGGCTTTATCCAGTTTAATCCTGAAACTAGAAATCCCTATTCTCCTCTAGCAGTAAACAAGAAGGAAGTAGAATCGTAACCTTTAAGTAAAAATACAACGTTGATAAATATTTGATTTTGTGCTTCTATCTGAGGGATAGTTGAAAGAATTCTGAAAACGGTTTCCAGGGGGGTATCATCTCTATGTTCCAAACTATTTAGAACGATAGCCAAAAGTCCGGAAGTTTCGAAATCGTTTATTTTATTAAACATCAATGACTTACATAACAACTGCAAGGCTATTAACAAATTTAACTGTCAATTTACCATTTGTTTTTACAAAATAATGTTATGTTTTCTGTTAGGTATAAATTGGAACAAAAAGCACATTCCACCCTCTTTTAGAGGGGTAGTGATACAAACGTTAATTAATGAGCTGTTTTTAGTAAGGTTAACCGGCTTATCACTGACAACACACAACAGTAAAATTGAAAACACGAGGTATTCCTTAGATGCAAAAAAGTTTTCACTCGTGAAATTTTACAGTTCTCCTCTCAGCAAGTTAAGTAATCTATCTCTTGTTTGCACGCCGTTCTAAACACACCTGGATTCCTAGCAACCGTAAACTGTCCACACATAACATGACACACAACGTTTGATTTGCACTAAGAGAAGACGATCAGTGCGTGACACTAAAAAAAAACGAGCACAGGTGAGACTTCAGAACACCCTTAAATATCCTAAATCTGCAAAAAAAAAAATTCGACCATGCTTCATGTTACAAGTAAGGATCTATCCACTGAAACTCATGTCATATATACAAGGTATTTAACACGGGCGGCGTTGAAATTGTTTTGCTGATAGGGTATATCATATCGTTTTGTATTTTACGCGAAGCATCCTGATGCAGTAACCAAAATCAAACCGCAATTAAACACAACGTGTATTTTCAGTCTTCTAAAGTTGTCTAATGGAGGCACAATTCAAGTGGATTCACAATTCACATTGTCCAATCAAGAACAGCATTAGCAGATCACTGGATTAGTCTATTTCCGGAGACTACAATTCGACTCAGACAGCCAGCGCTTGCTCTTCATTGACAAGCAAGAAATGCTTCCTTTGTGTTCTTTCGTCTTTATATTTGAATGACAAAAAGACAACTTGGAATGGAGATGTGTAAGATTGGAGATTGGTAAGTTACGCCAAAGCATACGACAACGCTGATGGAAGTAGAAGCATTCCAAGGAAACCAGATGATGTCATTGATGCTCTGGATTTATTCGATCTTGCGAGATTTTTCACATCTTCATCTAACAAATATAACAAGAAAACAATATATCTTTAGCAGTTTTGTCCCGCTTGACGCGCCTTACATTGTTAAAAGTTTGTATTTAAGGCCATTGTTGATTTGAAACTGTACAATGTGCCAACCTCCATTTGATCTTGTTTGCTCAAGAGGTCAGTAAAGATAGTTACCAGTGTTATTCCTTTACCCCGCCCTATAGAACATCTCAGTAAGTCGTCCTAGTAAATGCCAACATCAAGGATATACATAACTCACACTCAATGGAACCCTCCCTCCACGCTTTCTGCAAATCTAAATAAAAGATTTTTTTCTCCCTATCTAACTCCCTTCCCCTTATGTACAGCCATGCTCGCCCGATACAGAACTAATCCTGTACAGGTACACTTATGCACCAGGCGGAGAAAAGAGCATTCAGTGACACCTTCTATCTCGTACTAACCTGTGAATTTAACTGTTATAACTGCTGGCTTTCCCACACCCAATTTATTCACTGCTGTCACTCGAACAGTGTATGTTTCGGACTTTTTCACTTGCAATGAATACTCCGTCTTTTCTACTGTCGCATTAGCTGCAGTGCTCCATTCCGTTTTCACTGTCTTATGTTCAACAATGTAATGGCGGATTGCCGAGCCTCCGTCGTAGTTTGGGGGTTTCCACACCACTTTGATGTTAGGTCTGTTTTGCTGGTCGTAAAACACTTCTCCTTTGACCAAACCTTGTGGTGCGTCTGGCTTTTCTGCAAAAAAAAAAAAAAAAAAAAAAAAAAAAAAAAAAAATTAAGGACACACTCGGGCCAAAGTTAACCACAATTCTAGAACGTATCGTAATTTCCGTAACACAAGGCGATTTAGAGTATAGGCCCTCCTGATTACTAATCAAAAGCAATGATATCCCCACCATGAAATTGCACAGTGCCTATTTAGAACCTGGAAGGAGATAGGCAGCATGAAATTAAATGGTCTTGTCCATCTAAGCCGGGTGAGGACGGGGTGGTCGGGGGGGGGGGGGAGGGTAGAGCGCCCATAACGAGGACATAGACTTCGGGTTGTAGTCTACGGCCAAGTATCCACGGTGATCAGTTTCCTCCACAATCGAACAGCCAAGAGCCAAAAGAGGAAATGATATCGCTGTCCCTGCATGTGTGTCTTTTCAGTAGTGGCATTGCGTACTATTTTTTTTCTTTAGAAACACAGGCAGATGAACATGTAACTAAGGTGTTAAAAGGATACCTGCGAAAGCCGCGGTAACGACTTCTGAGGGGGCGCCGAATCCAAATCTATTCTTGGCGGTAACACGAACTTCGTAAATGTAGGCCTTTTCGTGTTTACTGATTAAGATGTAAGTGTTGTTGGTTTTCAGTACTATGGCATCAATCCATGGCGAACCTTCTTCTTTATACTCCAATTGATACTGCAACACAGGCGAACCGCCATGTTCTTCAGGTGGACTCCATGAGACCCACACGTCAAAAGGAGGCTGTTGTTTACGAACTAAACTGTTTGTCAGGTTAAGAGGAGCAGACGGAGAACCTAGTAAGAAATGAATCAGCTTCAGTTAAGCTTTCAAACGACTGTTGGTAAACATCATTTGGCCGGCTGTGTGAAAGCTTGAGAAACTTGGAGCCTGGTGCTGTACCCTAACCATGCTAACGACTCAAAACGACACCTTTTTTTTCAGTCAATCGAGTTCTTAACAGAATCAATTGAGAATTCGGCTATAAACTTTCTATACCGTTATATTTATCACTTGTAATCTTTAATGGGTTTTGCACCTTTTACTAGTCGCAATTTTCCTTGCGCTTGGCGCCGTTTGCATGTTTTCCCACCCTTGCATCTGGATTTCGTGTTTTCTCGTGCTTGCAACTGGATTTCATGTTTTCCCGCGCTTGCAACTGGGTTTCGTGTTTTCCCGCACTTGTAACTGGGTTTCAATTCATGTTTTCCCGCGCTTGCAACTCGGTTTCATGTTTTTCCACGTGTGCTTCACAGGGGTCAAATGCTCTGGTTTCCACCAAAACTGCCACTTATAAATGTTAAAAACTTTTGAAATCCTGCACTTTCCAGCCAATAGTTTTAACAGTCATGGAAAACCTAAGCTATCCACACCAAATATACATAAGAATTTCATACTTAACCATTTGGGTTATCAGCTCCTAATTTGGTTAAACTGCTCTTTAGTAACCACAACAAAAAAACAGTAGAATGTGTGTCTTACTGATGTTAAGAAAAAGAAACTAAAATACTGTCAAGGCATTCCTTACTTGTGACGATCGCGCCACACTATAACGAAATGCTGTCATAGTATAAGAAAATTTTCTTTTTCAAGAAAAAAACAACAACAACAACAAAAAACAAACAAACTCACTGAAAAATGATACTGGAACTACACGAGATCGAAAACCGCGACCGACTTTGTTGATCGCTCTGACGTCAACATGCACCTCGCGTGGATAACCGCTGGCTTGGAGCTTGCAAATCACGTGCTCTCTGTAGTCGTTGACCGTCTCACTGATCAAGATCCTGTTGAAGACTGGATGTTTATATTCCACTATGTAGCTTGTTATCGGTGTGTCACCATCATCCACCGGGGGCTCCCATATGAGTTTGTTGTGCACGTGACAATCGGTATTATTGCTGCGAATCTCCTGTACAGTGACGTTCACTGGTTCCGTAGGCTTGTCTGGCAAGATAAATGTTAGAGAAAGATGAAACTCTCAATAAGGAGCATAAGAATAAACCAAAAACACGTTACACGAAAACAACTGACATCCCCTACCCTCTCATGAAAACATTCTTACACGAGCCGTACAGTAGCTCTGTACGCGTGTTATACATCACGGTACATTATTTAGCTACGGTCTTCTGCAAAACCTCAACGTTTAATGGACAACGATGGCGATTTTTCCATGGTCAGTTCTTGATTAGTTACTGAATAGACTCAGGAAGTAGCTAAATTCGCGAGAAAAATTTACGCTCATTTTTTTTATTGGTATTATCGTCAACACTGTGGCAGCTTAAGGTTCTCAAGCTGCTCATGAAACAAAGAATGAGATTAGGAACTAATCAAAAATCCGTAGTCGCCTTCAAATATACCCGGGGTGCTTTCCATTTGCATGAAAACTCGTTCCGTTGAAACTCAAATGGAACGTTCCATTCCAGTAGAAATTTTTTGAGAAAAATGGAACGCCTTCAGAGGTTTTGCTCTTTCCTCCTTTTTTCCGGAATGATGGGGAAATCACTATTAATCCCAATTGCTTTTCCACACTATTACAATGCTTCTTGATGAAATACGCGGCCATTCCATTGAGAAATGAAATAGAACAGTCCTTTCCACTGCAAGATACGTTTTCAAACGATGTGAGATGGTTCGCGTTCATCCTGTCTCATCGCCTCCTCCAGGTGTTCAGATAGTTGGATAGCCTGCGAAAGCAGACGTATCTCCGGCTGTCGCTTGTCTCCGCCGAAATTACATCTGCGTTCGCAGGGCTATTAACTGGGGCGCAGCGCGAAAAATGGGGCACGAAAAAACAGGGAAGAAGCGGGACGCGGGAGGGCGTTTGCTCCTTGCATTAAGCTTCTTTCTCCTTTTTTTCGTATCGCCGTTTATTCGCGCTGCACTGAAAGTGGCTACCCGTTTGATTTTCTTTGTTGAATAGTTGTACCGTTGGCATTTACAAAGCAGTCCTTCGAACTCCTGCATTCACCAACAAATAGACCTTGGAATTGGTGAAGGTTTCTGTTAACGAATAGTTTAGCGAACAATGTAACATTATTTTGACACATTGTCTGGCGCGATTTCATAGACTTAATTGCCACACGTTGACCTACGCTTCAGGGAAGAGATAGCCGATACTGATCAAAAAGCAGGATAAATTATTAGAAAGACTTTGAGGAAGTTTGGGGATTTCGTTAAACCCGTCACACTTTAGTTGCTAACTGCGGCGAAAGTGTGTTCCAACGTCTCTGAGGGAATCCCCGTCAAGTGAAGGCCGAAAAAAAAATCTGAGTAATAATAGCTTTCACATAAATCAAAGCTAATTTACTCCTCTGGATTTTTTTTTTGTTTTTTTGGTGGGGGAGGGGGGGGGGGAATCGGTGGGAGTCGGGGGGTGAAGCGGGGGAGGGGGATAGTGGAGTACAACTAAGCGAAACCACTCACGCAGTCGTTTGATGATGATATCCAGCGTTTGAGTTGTGGTCTCCGTTTTCGCTGTACACCTGACTGGATTGAATTGCGCGTCCGTGTCAGTCACCACTGTCTTCTGACTTAATTCACGGTCCTTGAAATAAACCTCTCTTCCGGGTAGCACTTGACCATTAGACCTATGCCAGTAGAATCGGACCGTGGAGTTAGTGATAGCCTTCCTCACAACGCATTTCATGGTGATCCTGTGCCCTTTCCACGATTCGATGAGCACTGTGGAATTTTCGCGATCTATGATTATATCTGAAAATAGCAAATGTGTTGTAAGAAAATGAATCTAAAATCTTAAAGAAGCTATTCAATCTGAACTAAGCCCATCGCTTGTTTTTGTTTTATTTGAATTTTTAACAATAGAAGGCCTCGTCCACCCTACGCCGGAGAATTAAAAACGCTGTTTTCACTCGGAAAACGCATCAAATGTTTTCCGTCCACACTACGCCGAAAAAAAAAATGCAACAATCACCGGCCATTTTGGATTTGAGTTTTTGAGGAAGACTCGGGCAGGGAACTCGCATGAGTATCATAACATCCTCATTCTCGAAAGGCTCAAAATGTTTACCGTCCACACTAAAACGCATGCGCAAAGCCAGCGCATTCGAATTGTTCCGGTTTGAAGAGCGTTTTCGAAAAAGCTCCGTTTTCAAAATGTTTTCCGTCCACACTAAAACGCAAAGCCGGCGTTTTCAAATTCCTCCGGTTTGAAGAGCGTTTTCGAAAAGCTCCGTACTTTTCAAAATGTTTTCCGTCCATACTTAAACACAAAGCCGGCGTTTTTTAAGTTCGTCCGGTTTGTAGAGCTTTTCTTGAAAGCCCCGTTTAAATGACGGACTGATTAGTGTGGCCGGTAGGCCTCAACAGAGAATTAAACCACCGTTCTCTCCGGCGTAGTGTGGACGGACGGGGCCTTAAATACCGTAAAATGATACATCGGACTTGCCCTGCAAATAGCTGAGCAAGACCAGTGGAGGAAGTTCTGCGCAAAAACGAATACATATAAATATAAAAAAAAAGTGCTGATAGTCTTAAAATAAAGGAACGTCCTCGTGTTGTCTTTGTATTTTCTGTTTGAACGTTTTTTTTAAAATTTAGCTCATAAAAATTGAAACGAACAGCTACTGCCTGCATCATGTACTTTTCCAGGCGTTTGCTTTGTCCCTGAGAAACAGAAACGCCTGGGTACAAGCGCTTACATTTAACCAAATATGGATATAACTTGGGTGCAGCACAGTCAATTTTTAGAAAACATAATTGCAAAAATGATCACAATTTCGTAATTATGTTAATTTTTAATCACTGACATATCAGAGACTTAATCACTCGGGTGTTACACGGAATATTGGGCACAAAATTTAAGACGTCAATTTTTTTCTTTAAAATTCCTTTTCTCCAATCGGCCATACGCAAAAAGCGTTTTCTACTCGCACATAGAGAGAATAGAATATACAGAGAATAGGATACATAGAGAAATTCATCAACCTTTTGGAAGTACATAGATACGAATTTTAATTTGAAAAAAATGCGAACAACATATTTCATGATCCATCTCTCTATGACTTTGATTGAACTGAACAGGCGATTCTTATTAATAGTAATATTTTCTTCATCTTTTTAATACGTCAAAATGCAAAAGTTCGGATGTATCACCCTTTTCTTTTACTCAAAAAACGTCGTGCATTTAAATATAAATGAAGAACTTTACACCTGGTGTGTTGAAATGTTTTTCACTTTAATGTTCTTGTTCTCTTTCGCTCCCTGTCGAATTTTGCTGGCTGACCTTTCAAAAATAAATCTCTCCTTTGTAAACATTGCGATAAGCTAGCGTTTTTAATAGCTTGAAAAATTTATTTCAGACGAAACTCCTGTAGATCGAAACAAAACATCCTGTCCTGAGTGATGAATATGAAAGTGTGAATACATTTGCGAGATCACTTTGATTATCATAAACTGATCGAAACGAAAAATGAAAAACTAATTAATTATGCCCCACATCACCATATGTTCCTATATCTTCAGATTATTATCAGTTCGGAGGCCGCAAACCTTGACATTCTTGGCTTTTATACTGGCCCGGAACGTTATTTTTGCCGTCTGTTCGAGTTTGCTGTAGATTTAAACGAAAATGGGCACGGCAAAGCTATCGACATTCGACACTTTTGAAGATCTTCAGCTGCATTTCACGATTCCACTAGTTCAGATTTGTACATGAATTTTTCTTATCACAAACCAACATTGACAAAACAAATCAATCAAACACAGTTTTCCTGTACTATCTGATTCAAGTTTCGTTGTTTTCTACGGCATGTTGAAAGATTTCCACTAGACAAAAGAGAACCACAAATAAATTGTTCGTCCCACGTGTGTCTCAGTTTTCCGCCCTCATCAACATATGCAAACACGCCACAAAGCCCACTGTACAAAATATACGAGCAAGGTTCATAAAAAATATGAAAATAAAAATTGTTTTCATAGCATGCTTTCCGCTAGAAATATCAAAAGCGAATCTAACTTTTAGGGTCTTATGTGTTCATTCAAAAAACAGCACTATATGAGACTTGAATATTGAATTGACTTCCAAGAGGGTTCGTTAAATATTTAATGTGACAGAGTTAAATAAAACGCCGAAGGGTTTCCATTATAAACGAGTGGTTGTGTTCCAATTTGCTTTGGAAAACGAAGACCTACAAAATTGCTTTTCTTTCATGTCTTTTTGTCCAACGCAGGTTGTAAAGTTTTGGTCGAGTTTCTGTGTAAATAAAGCGACTCATGATTTTCACACGTTGTCAACAAAATAAACAGCTCACGTTTTTTAACATAAAAGTACGTTACGAAAAAGTGCCTAATGACAGTAGACTTAGCATTGATAAGAGCTGTCTGGATAAAAATTCTTTAATGGAAAAAGTGACGAAAATCCCTCCATTACGAACACAACCTCCATTACTACATCGCGACGTCTCCACAAGTTTACAAAACCATCGCAAAATTACATCACGAAAAACAAACAAACAACAACACGAAGCGTATATACAAGAGCTAAATAAGTGTTTATCGGCTCTGAGTCAGTGGCTGTCAGCACGAGATATATAATTCCCTTTTCAGTTAAACATAGCAACATAATTACATAAATGAAAAAACGAACTACACTCACCCACCACTTTTATTTTAACTTCGTCGTTACCCGGCATTCCGTCGATCCGATCTTCAGGTTCTAGGTAGCAAAAATATGTTCCAGCATCGCTCATCGTGAGTTTTCTGATCTTAAAACTCGCTGTCTCGTTTTTCAACACACTCACTCGACCATCAAAGGGAGCTGTGACTTCTCGATCGCTTTTCTTATTGAAGGTGACAACTCTTGTCAACACATCTTTCCTGATAATGACAACATCTGTAACACTTTCGTTCGCCCGGACCTTGATCCCGAATTTTATGAATCGTATCTTGTTTGAAGGATGGGTTGAATACTCCCACCGAAGAATTGCATCACTGCCGACGAAATGTTCAGAATCTTTTGGGCTTGTGGTCCAATTCACAGCGTCGCTTGCCACAGAAACTGCGATGAAAGTACACAGAAAAAACTTATCACTAAGGTTCATCAAGGCGACTTCAAACAGGCACGTGCAGAAAACAAGTAGGCCGCTTCAAAGAGAAAATTACTTACCTTTGATAAAACTTAACAAAAATATTAACACGTGCATAAAAGGGAGGAGTTGGGTCGCCATATTTTCGACTTTTGCAGATTACGGTAACGAATGTCAGTTTATCTCTGAAACGGTAAGCAGAAGTCGCCTCTCACAAAATACTCACTTGCCGCAACATTATGACGAACCGAGTGAGGCGCGCTGATTGGTCGAACCAGGGCACGTGACGTGTTTTTAAAACGCCTCATTTCGAAATAAGTGTCAGCTATTGTAGTCTACGATTCACCGTTTTATTCGAATCGGAGAAAACGCTTCAAGAATCTAAAAAATCCTCGAATAAAATTTCAAAAGAGCAATGCTTCCATTTTGCCTGTCATGGTGTAGCCATATATTCGTTCTAGGAGGTTTAACTAAGTTTTTTTTTTTTTTTGAATTAAAATTGACTCTTATTCCGCTTTTGAACGCAAGTGTGTAGTGAAAAATCTCGAGAAAAGTCGAGATCAGCTCTGCCATTTGATCCTTTAGTTAACTATGTAGAAGGTCATAAGAATCAGGGTATAAAATGACCAGAAAACAGACTGGCTATTAAAATCGAACATGGTACCACGAACATGTGGATTGGCAAAAATTTGTTTTCTCTTAAAGGTTTGTTAAAAGTTCTTTTCAAGCTGCCTACAGTATGTAAATGCTCAACTGCAAAACTCCAACGCAAATTAGTGTTAGCGGTAGGAAAGATGAGAAGGTGAGATATCTATATAATCAGGAACCATAATCGGGGACGGATGGCTCCTGATATAATCCTATTTACATTTGTATGGCACGAAACACTTCTCTGAAAAGAAAAGGAAATTTAACGCGAAAAGTAAACATCATCCCAAACATCTGTTTTTGCTAAATGGGATGTTTCGGCGGGAAAATATTGGCGCGGCACGCGGTTTCTCGGCAGGTGTTACGCCACAATGTCACTTTATTATGAATCTTTGCCTATCTTTTTGTTTTGTCTTGAACTAATATGTTTTGCCCTTAAAAGGACCTCTGAATCTAAGAGTGTAACTAGAAATGTTTGAAATGAATTTAGAAAGTTCTAATGAGTGATCAATGCTTGTCTGATATGCCATCTGACGGTGACTGAATTTTCGATGAATGAATATGATAAAGCTTGTTGCACTTGGTACTGGCGGAGGTGGGGCGGGGAGCGAGGTGGGTTGGTACTAGTGTATTGAACACTAGCTGCGGTTGAACCTTATTCCGTCAGGGATTTTTGACCGGAGGGTGTTCGTTTGAAGTATAGAATATTAGAAAACACCCTGTAAGAGACCCCATGCTACTAGGAAGCTGTGCCTAGTTAACACTTAGATGATGAGCGCGAGATTTCGTCTATGAGGTGATAGTTGATGAAGCCTGTAGGTCGAATCAGCCATCACCCTGCACCCCATAGAAATCTCCAGCTCGAAACCTAATTGTTATCGTAGAATTCTAACTGAAATTCCTTGAGATAATGACTTTGCAAGTCTTTATCTATACATTAAGGATATGTTTTGATTTAGCGCAATCACCAGCGAAGAAAATTGGTTTTGGAATTTGTAGCTGTGTACGCGCGCTTATCAGTTTATTCAACAATTTTGAGGTTATAAAACCGCGTAATGGTGAAATTCCTTCATTTATTACTCTTAGAGATTTAATTATCATTAATGTTTCTAAATAAATCATCCTCATCGGGAGACAGATTTTGTAGACGACTTCCACCCGTGTCTTACTAATAAATTAACAATACGACGTTTCTGTGGAGGGCGTATGGGTTGTTAGTCGCCCGTGAAAATTTTATAGTCTAAAAAACGACGAATATTTGCCTGAGAACGAATTTCGAGCTTTTATATTTGTCTTTTAGAATATTAAATCTCAAAGGGTAACTATCAGCTTTTATAGTTCGCCGCTAAATATTCTTCGATTCTTCTTGGTTTAAATTGATCACGGGACGCGATAGTGTTCATCTGCGGAGAGACACTATCAGCCCATAGTGTCCGTCCGAGGAAAATACCAGGATGGATAGTACTCGTCCGTGAAAATGTTTCTGTAAACAAGCGGGCTTCTAGCTAGAAAACGAACAAATGAAATTGTATTAACCCTTTGACCCGCAAGCGCGCATATACACTCGCTGAGTGGTGGTGTTCTTTGTACGACTTGTGACTTCATCAATTGAAATGTCACTAAATATTCTTGAAATGCAGATAGTAGAGCTGGGATAGATCTATTCGCACAACAGTCGATTTTGGATATCGACCACATTCTGGCGAAGCAAATTAATTGACAAACAATCTTCTCAGTTTTGGTGCAAAAATGGTTTTAAAATGGCCCATTATACGTATAATTGATCAAGGTCCCATTTCAAGGCTTTGTCCATAAATAAAACCCAACTTTTTACGGCAGCCAGAACGAATATGAAATGTAAAAAGGAGCGAGAGTAAAAGGGCCGAGAAAAAGGAAAAGAAAGGGGCAAGAAAAAAATTCGCAAAGGGCAATCCCCCCCCCCCAAAATAAAATAAAATAAATAAATAAATAAATAAATAAAGTAAAAATAAATGTCCAAATTTTGGCTTATGCGCATGCACGCGTCGAATTAAAATTTTGTACCTTTTTGTGCCTAATCTCCTAGAAATTTATCTATTTGGTAAAGAAAGTAGCTTTTTCAGCAAAACTGAGTCACGTTTAGCGTCATGGCAACCAGAAAAAAAAACTGATTTAATGGTAAAAAGAGCATTTTGGGGGAAGTTTTGAGGGTTAAAGGGTTAAGTGGGTTTTGTTCTGTTTTCTTTTTCCAATTTTACATTTGGCTTTTACGGGTGTCATCTAAAAAAGGTGAAAATAATCCAATGCGACTTTTGAACTGGCGCACGGAAGAAAATTTAGTGGTGAACAATAAAGACAATAGGGTGTTAATGTCTCGGAACTATCGCTTCGAGGGCAAAGGATGCTAGTTTTAAGAACATCAAATTTCCAAGGGACAACTATCAGTCGTTATAATCCATCAAATATTTTTGCTCGCGCGCGATTGGTTTCAACGCGCCACGTGACCAAATATTCCCCAGCTGAAACTGGGGAATATCAGAGTGATGTTTCCCAATTTTCAAAACCGTGCGTGTTGCCAAAAAAATGTTTGAAGGATAATAAACTCAATAGCCTCCATTTGGCTCGAAAATAATTATGCTCTGATATTTGTCCTCGGACATAATCTGTTCCTTAAAGCTCACAGTTTTTCTCGAGCCACGCTCTCGGAAAACTGTTCGCTTTTCGGAACAAATAATGTCAGCGAACAAATATCCGAGCATATGCATGTCGTGTTTTAATACAGTGTAATACCACGTTTTGACGTCATCTGTGATGTATTACTGAACAGACGCAAGGCATCGTAGAATCTATTTGTTAAACAAAACGGCGAAGAAGGAGATGTCAAAACCTAACTTTTCTCCACAAGCTTGAAACCTCTGCGTCCGCCTGCCGTTTTACTGTGCCGCTGTTTACCGCGTTTAACAAGATCGATATGAAAAAAGCTACTTCTCCGAGAGGGCACTGTTATCTGATAGTCACCCGTGGGCAGGCTATTACCTCATAATGATCGTGCGAGATCATACCACGTGATCAGTCTTGGCCAATGGCGACAAAGGAAAATTAAGTGGTGAATTATAATGGCTGATAGTGTTCTGTAGCTCACCAAATCAGATTACAGTGTTTGCAGAAGTAAGAGAACGGAATTCTACTAAACCCAGATACAAACAAAGAACTAACACGATCTGCTGAGGTAATGAAAGTAGTACAGTTGATAATCCAAATAAAAAAAAGGGATCTGTCTTCAGTTCTTATCTCGCAGTGTTTTCTGAAAGAAATAGAAAATATTTTTCTCCGTCGTTCCATCTTGTCATCGGACATCCTTTCCAGTAGTTAACCGCCAATACGTAATACTGGCATCAAGTTGCAATCTTTGGGACGTTTGGGGTTTTGATTATTATGTATTCACTTATTAGATTCATTTATAGCAGGATATCAGTTATTCATATTAACGGCAGATAATCTTGGACTCAATTTCAAAAGCTAAGCGTCTTTGCCTGGCACACATAGTCTAGTATCACCGGCATATATTTTCATTTACAATAGGGTCTTACATCCCTCAGATCATTTATATAAATTAAATAGAAAAACAAACAAATAAACAAACAAAGCAAAATATGCATATGTCGGCTTGAAGAAAGAAATGCACCATTTAAAACTCGGAAAATTCGCTTGCTTGTTTGTTATTGTAGAAATAAACTTTTTTTTTCCAAAATAACGCACAGCATTAAAAGCAACAAGTGCCGTCACGGGGCCGTAATAGTTATGGGCACGTGAGTCGTGTTCCGCGTGGAGCACGATCCATGTAATAAAAACATTTAAATCAATCTTTGCAAAAGTATTCAGTTTTTACTTTATGTAGTGGGTCCAAAAAATATATATTTAAACTTGTTGTAAATAATTTATACTATTCCATAGCAGAGATAATAATATGAAAAAAACAATTCTGTTCGGGATTCTTATACAGCTAGCGATCCGCAAAAACTATTTCATTGTATCATATTTTCTTTCAGATTTACAGGGAGAGGGGTGGAGTGATGACTTTCGAATGTTTTCCTCTGGGTTGTACAAAATATGTCAGGCGTTCGTCGTCGATGTCATGAGTGATATGAATGCGCTATACTTTTTTCATCGTTATAGTTGAGGCCCCCCACGGCCGGGAGCTGAGCCCGGGAGCTGAGCCCGGGGGGGGGGGGGGCACTCCCATATAAAAAAGACGGGGCCTCTAGTCGTACTTTTTAGGAGTTAAGAAAAGCGGTTTTGGTATTTTTTAGGGTCTTCCGCCCAATGCGTTGTTTTAGAATTGGGGCTAAAAACATTTCAAGCCCATCCCACGAAACAGGATCTTGGTATCCCTAAGAGATTCTTTTCAAAATATCGACAAGCACTCCCGTCTTTTTTATATGGGAGTTCCCCCCCCCCCCCCCCCCTTGGGGAGTTGAGGTATCTGTGTTAGATTTGTAATCAACTCATCACTGTTTCCTGGGTTGTGAGAGGCGGTTTGGACCTTATAGCTAGCACGCTGGATACCAGCCCCCAGCAGATCTCAAAGTTTCACCGCTATCAATGCCCTATTAATGGCCGAAAATAACGCCTCCGATAACCAGGACAGGTTATGTTGTCAAGATTGTGCAAATCGGTTTTCTACGCGCCTTGGTTTTGTGCAGTGTTGAAGGACCGTACCTTGATAAAAATTTTGAATTTACTTATTTATTTCAAGTTCCAGTTAGAGGCTATGAATTGAAAAAAAAAAAAAAAATAAATAAATAAATGAAAATAAATAAAAAAAAAATACATCAATAAATCACAGTAAGAAGACGCACAATTTTTCGGATTTTGCCTCGGTAAGAATTTTAGTTTGGCTACAGTAAAATTTGTTGTTTATTTTTATCGCTTGTGGAATGATCTCCCACCAACTTGTGGAAGAACCCCTCAGTTAGAATATTTTCGATTCAGTTTAACGAAACATTTTCCCAACTAAATCACCTTTAGGTGACCGTCAATTTCGGTGCAAAGATTGTTCTAAAAAGAATCATATATACCTCATTTAGATTTTAAAAACACTCCACTGCCAGGGGACTTTCATATAAAGAGGACAGGAGTGCTCATCGTACTTTTTAGGGGTAAAAGCGCAGTTTGGTTTGGGGTGTTCAGCCTCAAAAGGTCCACAGCGAGAGCTTTCACGGGATCTTGGTCCTCTTATAGGTTCTTTTTAGAATTTCCGACGAGCACCCCCGACCATTTTATATGAGAGCCCCCCCCCCCCGGGGGCTCCACTATCTTCAAATATAGTTTGTTTTTATAGATAAACACTTGCAGAAAATATCGATTAGGACGACAATCTGCCGCATGTACGCATTCGGCACTCTGCCGCATTCTACGGTTTAAAGAAATGAACTTAAGATAAAGATAAGCAGACAGCAATTCCAAAATGACAATTTGTAAAGTTGTTACTGAATGTCTTTTCATTTACTAACAATTTACAATGTGAAGCCACTTCATTTCAAATTAGGACGTATTTTGTCTGGTTTTACTCGTTAATCCAAGAGACAGCGCTATTAGGAACATATTACAGTATTTACTATCTCTTTCTACAGTTATTTCACGGCTTGTCATGTAATATGATGATGGTCAATAACCAATATTCTGATTTGTTATTGGTCTGTTAGTTTCAGGTCTGATGCGCCATGCTTAGCCGTTAGGTAGACTTCCTATAACGAGTGAAGAAAAAAATATGTTCCAGAAATATTATTGCTATGTGCACGGCCAAGAGAAAATGAGGGTCTCTCAATTTCTCTTGGTACGGCTTAACTCGCTTTCAACTGCACACATGTAGAGAGTAAGGAAATATAGTTTCCTTGTGCATGTTCAATCTAAAAATTGACATCATTTGAGTTATGTATTCTAAATGACTCATTCAAAATTTTCAAACGTGTAATTTCGTTGCTGTGCTTGCGTAATACGAAAAAATTCTTTTGCTCTGATCATAGAATCCAATTAAAATTATGTATTTCCATGGTTGCTTGGTTCATAAACAAACAATGATATCATTGTTTTCGTAATCGTGTGGTTTAATATAGTCAGAAACAACAGTGGGATATAGCTATAAATAAATTATGCAAATACCTAGATAACATGCATCCAGAAGTACGGCTAAATTAAAGTAACAATTTTTGCTATTGAAGCTATGAAATATGGTCCCTCAAAATGCAATGCAAGGATAAGATTTTTTTTTTTTAAAAAATACTAGAAAAATTATTGTAATCAAAGAAAAAGACAAAAATATCAATAACGCTCGCCTTTGTCCAGCGGTTGTTTTGGTCTATTTGCTAGTAACCATAACAACTATAACTACTTCAATAGCCACAGTACAAGGGAAAATGGCGGATTCGCGCGAATGGTTTCCGGATACACGACCCTTTTGTCTTTCATGCTAATATTGGGCTCATAACGTCAATCCGTTTGTTTGAACTGTAGCGCATTTTACGGATAAGAAAGTGACGTAAAATTTGCATTTTCATAGTTCGCTTTTGTATAAGTTATCGCTTTAATGCGAGGTATGTTTTTACGAAAATTGGTTTACATGTACATGTGGCATGTGGCACCGTTCAACACTAACTTACCAGCAGTTTTCTCATACAGAAGGTAAGGCAGTGTTTGTATAGCGGTACATCACAAACTCTAAATTTTAATTTGAGTATGTCAGATCATGAATTTATTTAAAACGAGTTTATCTTAGGGTGAATGAAAGAAGCATAACTCTGGGATTCATTTCTTAATGTGGTCGTGTCACCTTTTTTACATCGAACCTGTAAGCTTACTTTTTGTAAACGGTAATTTTTAAGCGCAGTCTGTTGGTGCTTGGGATGATCACTTTTATGTTAATCTTCGCCGTTCAGTGAGTACAGTGGTTTAAATTACATTGCCTATGTCACGTAAACCTAGGGTTAACGATGTTGTGTTTATCTTACATGAATTCTCGTTTTCACATCACGATTAAATAAGTGTGAAAATATTGCAAATCTTAATTTGAGTCTAAACTGTTTTCTTGCTTCAACTGTAGGTGGCCTACTCACTCTGCCCAGGATGTTGCATAAAATATCGAGAGGATGAAAGCTTAATTTGTTTCATGTGGAGGTCTTCCCCCACCATTGTGTGGTTGTTTGTAACCTACATTTATATACACGATCTCCTTGTGACATTTACTTCTCAGCTTGTCATACTAAAATGGCACTAGAATTTGGTGGTCATGGATTATCGATAACCTCAGAAGCATTCCCTCCATCACTTGCTGTGATCAAAGGAGGAGACTTGCTAAATTTGACATTTCATTTGGATTATAATGGGACAGAAGGTGGCTTGTTTGAGAATTCTTCTGCCTGTCAGTCTCTCAAGAACAGCTCCGTGTTCATAAATTTTTTAATCACATTGCCAATTGTGTTTGACATAGTAAGCCCAACAAACCAGACTAATCATTCTGGAGTAGTTAGTACAGATTTTTCAAACTGTTCTTTCACTCCATCTTTGGATGTAAACTCATCAGAGGTTGCCAAGATGAACGTGCCTGGATTTAATGTGTTAGAATTTAACGTCTCTTCACAAAATGTTAGTTGGACGTTAGCCCTCGACGTGCAACTCAAATTGTTACATTCAGCTAAAGCTGACAGCTTATTGAATATAATTGCAAATGTAACTCTTTTGAACGTATTCAGTCAAGTTAGCATTGCAACATATAGAACAGCAATTCCTGAAGATCTTCAGCTCAGGGCAAATGATACTTCATTACCAGAGACACCAGGTGTCACATTAACATCAGCAGAGGAAATAACATTTGTTGCAAGCTTCCAACTTCCCAGGCTAACAACTTCAAATCTTAAACTTCAGCTTATGCTTCCTACATTCAGAAATTCAACACCCATGAAATTTCTTAGTGGTTCTGTGTTGAGCTTATCAGAAGGTGTTGAATCAAAGCTGCTCCGTGAAGGACTTGGACCCCTCCTGAGTGTCAGTCCTTCTATGTTACTACTGTTTCCGCTTTCCAAAAATGTTGCAGAATTTGCATTTGGCGACACTGTGAACATGGCGAATAAATCTTCTAACGGGACCATAACCGTGAAAGTTACTGGTGCTGTGGAGTCTTCACAAGGAGTGTTTAGTCCAGATGCTGAAGGGAATGTCAGTTGTATTCTCATGTATGATTCACCTAGCAGCATACATAATAATGCCGAAGAAGCCTTGATCACTTTGAAGCTTGGTCAACCATTACTTGAGCATCATTTAAATACCAAATATCCTGAGTGTTGCTATGAGGGGAAAGACAAGATGGAGCTTCAGTTTGAAGTTAAAAATCCTAATATTTCTACGGCCCCAGCACTGAATGTCACAATCGATATTTCAGTTCCATCTGTGGACATAGAAGTTCAGAGTTTTTCCGCAATGTTGTGTAGCAATATCTCAGTTTCCAATGTGACTGGGAATCAAAGTCTGGAGTCATATGAGGTCATATGTACAGATTTGAAAGGAACTAATATGCTGACAAATTCTAGCTCTGGAGTAACAATAGAGTTATCAAGGTGAGTTATCAATAATAATAATAATAATAATAATAATAATAATAATAATAATAATTACTTTATCCATACTCTGCTACAGAAGGGATTGGAATTTCCTGGAGGTGGGGGAAGGGAGGGGGGAGGGGATTCTGCACAATTTAAGGAAATGTATAAAGCCTACTAGGAATTTCTAGAGGGTTTGGGGTGGGGGAAGGGGTCTTAAAAAATCCCTTCTGCGGGGGAGGTCTGGAACTACACATCACCTGTTTTTCCTAGGCATTACAATTACTGTAGAAACGAGTGGAAGTTTGGGAAAAGGAGAAATGCTTTCTTGAGTAAACTATTTTAATAGGTTTAAAAAGGCAACTGTTTTGAATAAACTCAAATCAACTCTAACAGAGGGCATTGATTAAATCAGAATTAAAACTCTGGTTGGTCGAGTGGCAATCATGTGTTTTTTAGTTCATTATTGAGGACTCAACTAAAAATGTTTTCATTAAGCCAGTTTTAAACTTCCTGGCTCAATTGTCCCAAGGCTGGATAACGCTATGATGCGACCAGTTAAATCACTATCTACACCACAGGATATTAGTGTTAGTATTACAAACTAAACTGCCCATCCATTGAATAGTGATTTATCCATCGGTGGATTGTGTTATCCATCATTTGAACAACCAGGGCATGATGATTTGTAGGTGCTATAATCCAAAGTTCTTTTTTTAAGATACACATGTATGTAGAGATGGTCCAGAAGATATTTTTGGGAGGGTCAAGCCACTGTTGAATCAGAGAAATTTCTTAGTTGAAGAATCTAGCCAATCATGTGTCACCAGAGCCACATTTTCTTTGTGCTAAGATCCTGCTGGCTAATAGGGACAAGCAGCTCTGGGGACAGGAATGAATGGTACATTGTTAAGGTGCAGTAATTGGCCTACAGTGCTACCTGCTGTGAGGGAAAAATGTTTTGGGCTTTATGTAATTGTTTTGCTACCATTATGTACTGTAAGGTAAAGTCTGCATTAACAAGCCATTAGTGGCCCATCAGGCCAGAGCTTATCCTGGTTCCTGTAGCAATTGAAGCGACTCTAAAGGAGTATTTCTTCTCCTCCCTGGATGGGATGCTACAGTGTAGTTCATCATAGGGTTACCCCCAGCATTAAGTTTGCGGTTACCCATTTATACACCTGGGTGGGGAGAGGCACTGTGAGAGTAAAGTGTCTTGCCTAAGAACACAATGCAATGTCCCTGGCCAGGGCATGAACCTAGACCGCTCAATCCAGAGATGAATGCAATAACCACGAGGCCACCACGCCTTCTATATTATGTACTGTACATGTATGTGATATATTGTAAGTACAACAGTTACTGTACATGGGACTTCTGATTACATAGTTATGTACATGTAAGTGGCTTCAAACCCTCGGCATGAATTTGACGCCACCTTTTTCCTCGAGAATTATAACAGATGAGTGCCCCAGTTGTTAATGTGCAAACAGACAGCTCCACATATACATGTAGAGATTGCCTAATAATGATGACTCCTAAAGAAATGGTCAACCCAGGCGGTAACCAGACATCAGTTAACTAGATGCACATAATTAAGGGTGTGGGTTCCTTTACTTGTTTCTTCCCAATGACCATGTAACATTGAGGATGCAGGAGAGTTGAGGCCTACAGATTATAAGTCGTTATCCATGCCGTGGTTATGTTGATTAGCCTAAAATGATTCTTAATTGTTTATCTTTAGGTTCAATTCATCTTCTTGGGTGTACGGACACCTGTCCAATCAAATCAAACCCTCCGTGACTGCAGGTAGCTACCATGACAACTTCTTAACCCTGGAATACACTCGCAAAGGATGGTTGCCATTAGAGAGTGTTGATACACGGATAATTGAGATTAAGCAGGTGATTCCATCTGCTCTCTCAGTTGTTAGTACCAATGTGCCCCATCCAACACAAGACTTGATGGTGGTCACCATTGGAGAGGATGTAGTTTTGCATGCTGCTGTGCTCATTCCAGTGTCCACAAATGCCAACTTCACATTGAATATTAATGGAGCAGGTTTTGAAGGAATAGCTGGGCATGTGATTCAAGTTGGAAGAAATATAAAATCACTTCACGGGCAGATTAGAGGAACAAGTAAGTGCAATTAATTATTGAGAGGATTAGGAACCATTTTCCATATCTCTATTGAGGGAACTTGAGCCTTATCTGGGCGAGTTTCCTCAGTTTGTGTGAGTACTCCCAAAATTTCAAGTGTATCGTGTTAACAGAGTACTCATGACACATTGTAGTTCTGTATTTCTATTGAATTGTAAAAGTACAGCTTAGTTGCTTGCACAATTGTTTCTCACAGTGTATTTTCTAATAGATGACAATTTCATGTTAATGCGACCAATCAAACCTTAATTTTAAGTAGTATACCAGCTAGCCTGCGAACGCAGACGTATTTCTGGCTGTCACTTGGTTCTGCCGAAAAATAACGTCTGCGAACCCGAGCCAGGAAACGATTTCTGTGATGTAATGACTTTTGTTTCTCCTTGGCCAATCAGAATCCATGATAGAATGAAATTCGAGCGCTCCTCGCAGAGAATACCTCTCGCAGTAGTTCTGGGGTTATTTGAGCTAAGCTGTGATTCGTCTAGAATTACTACGTCACAGAAATCGTTTTCTGGCTCGAGTTCGCAGACGTTATTTTTTGGCGGAACCAAGTGACAGCTGGAAATACGTCTGCGTTCGCAGGCTATATACCAGCTGGTACATGTAATTTTAAAAACTCTCAACAGCAGTATATCAAGATGTTTCATTAGTCTCAGCAAGGCAGTCCTTTTGTACCTACTTAATCAGATTCTTATTTTTATGGCTTGTCAAATTCAAGTCATCAAGAAATACATGTACAATGTAGTTCAGGGGTCCATTATCATTTCCAGTGGGAGGGAAACTGGTTCTCCCAGGCGGGCAAAATGTTTTGAACAAATCTTCTTTATAAGAAAAAAATTCCAAACCAGGTGGGCAAAATCATCCCCATAGCCGGTTATTTTGCCCAATGCACGACCCTTAATTTATGAAAACCCTGGTAGTGTCAGGGTCATAAAAGAGATAATTTATTACTTTACATACTTACAGCCTTGCAATGTAAAGTAGCTACACCTGTAGTCAAACCCAGTGACATATATTAATTACACACATGTAAATGTATATACTTCATGCACATGATGCTGTACAATTTTTTTTTGGAATGGATTACTAATGAAATAACTTAAATAGGATTTATTTGGATAGAATTATTTTTTTTTAAGAGTAAACTTAACTTTTCTTTATTATTTAATATTTATTTAGATCTTACTGCCACTGGAGCAAATGTAGGTGGGAATCTTGGCACTGTCGTCAATGTTGGAAACTTTTCCCAGTCATCTGGTGACAATGTAATTGAATATCAAGCAACCATGAGAGCTGTAGATGTTCTGCAGAATACAAATGGAAAAACACATGCTGTTGTTTCGAGTACAAGTGTTGATGGATTTGGTCAACCGTCTTCTTCATTGCTGTTGAAGGTGTGAGCAAGTGCTTGTATTGTCAGTAGCCTAATCACCTAATCATTAGTCTTTAATTTGCACTGTATGTTGTTACATGTACTTTATTAATATTATTGTACATTGAGAGCAGAAAAACGTAAAAGGTATGCACATGTTTTGGGCACTCTCCAGGTTCTAAGTTTAAATAATTTGCAGGTATTTCGTTGATCATGTTACTAACTTAATACATGTACGCTTTCCTAATTTACACGGAAAGTAGCAACATATTCTTGTCGCTAATGGAAAGCTGGTGTGTTGTTTTTTTGGGGTGAATCAAGTTTTTTTGGACAAAAATAACATTTGTTCAATTAGAAGGTTTCCGAACCCTTAATTATTTCATCGCATTAGAAATTTTGGTGGAAAGATTATAGACATGGTATCCACAAACCTTCTTTACATATTGCATCCATAAAGGTGTAAATAAATCAACTGAGCGACATGTTTGCGCTCCTTATTACAGTCTGCCATTCTCTCCACCACTGCAGCCTGCATTGCCTGAGCCCGCCAAAAAGGGATATGCAGCAAACTGTGCAGTACGTTTTTCTGCTCTGAAATTACTATGCGTACCCTGTTTTACCCAGACCTCTTGCTCTAGACTGCAGCATGCAAGTTATTTGACCGCTATACAGTACCGATATGCCTTGTACTTGCCACTTTTATGGCTTAGGTACAGTATGGGTCTTGTACCAGTGGGCTGAAAAACTTTGATCTCATGCTTACTTCACTTGGGATTGAGCGGTCTGGGTTCGAACCCTGGCTGGGGACATTGTGTTGTGTTCTTGAGCAAGACACTTATATGTAACACTCACAGTGCCTCTCTCCACCCAGGAGTATAAATAGGGACCGGCAAATCAAATGCTGGGGGAAACCCTGTAATGGACTAGCAACCCATCTAGGGGGGAGTAGAAATACTCCAAGTCTCTTCATGCTACAGAAACTGGAGATACAATGTAAGTGCTGGCTTGATATTTTGGACCGCTTGCACAAACAAACCATTAAAATCTCACACTCTTGGATTAACTGAAAAATATGAGCTGTAGACACTTTGGAAAAAATAGTATGAATAAAACCAAAAAAACAATTTTACCCGATAAAATAAACAAAAGAAAACAAAGAAAATATGCAAGGTTTAATAGAAATATGAATAATTAAAATAAACTTAAAGAAAAAGAAAACTAAAACACAACAAATAATAACATACTGTACTGTTGTGATTTCTAACTGACATGTAAGTTCTCTTTGTCTCAATTTCATTAAAGATAGTTGAACCTGACCTTTCTGTCACTGTGAGTGTGGATCAGACCTCTGAAGTGCAGCCAGATTATGACCTCACCTTTACTGTACAACTGCATCATTCCAAACTGTCAACTTCACCTGCTTTTGGGGTGCTTCTAGAAATTGCTGCACCTAAAGAGTACTTCAAGAATGTCCGAAAATCTGGCACTCCAAGCAGAGGTGATCTGTCAGTGAAAGCTGGAGACCAGGCCCCTAGTGGAAACCCAAGGTAACACTTTTGTACATAGAAGACACTGTTTCATGAAAAATTAATTCCATGATTTACTCTTGAAAATGAGAATCTTTTCATGGCTCATGAATGCTGGGGTTTCATAAACGTCTTCAGCAGGAGCCTCAGTTTCTTGCAGGAGGGCAAAACTTTCTGAAATGAACTCCTTAAAAGAAAACCTTTCCTCTAGGTGGTCAAACCAGGCAGGCAAAACCATCCTCACAATTGGTTAATTTGTCCATGCACTGCCTGGCTCTTTATGAAATTTTGATGTTAAGTGTAAAAGAAAAGTTTCATGTAAGCTGCCTACTAAATATACATGCCCATGTACTGTACAGTAGGTCTCTACCATATCATGCAATTCTTTAAAATTTAAACCCTTTAGAGTTGGTTCTTAAACTTTGATGTGCAAGCATGTGGAGGGTGTAAAATGAGTTTTGTAATTCCCCGAGACCCTCAATGTTCCCTGAGGTGGAGCCGAGGGGAACATTGAGATCGAGGGGATACAAAGCTCACTGTTTCCTGCAGGACCAGTCATTAAGTGTTTTGTTATACCTCCCAACTCGAAAATAGAAAAAAACTGTGAAGAAATTGTTTGCTCCAAGATGGCTGGCTCACAAATTTGCCACAGTTTCAAGGAGCACGACCTGATCATGTGCAAGTTGAAAGTTCAAGTTGTTCATTACCTAGGGAGTTGGTGAGTTTTGTCCACCCTAGGGAGTTAGTGAGTTTTGACCCATGACACGTGACATGTTCTCGTCCAATAGGAAAACGTATTTGAGTTGGGAGGTATAACAATGATATTTATACCTGTTCCAAAAAACTTGACTTTCATCTTTTTGCTGATGACACTAATATCTTATATGTCTTATATATCTTATAAAACCTTAAGTCATTAGAATATGCTGTGAATGTTGAACTACATAAATTGTGTGTTTGGCTAACATCAAACAGATTAAACCTTAACATAAAAAGAAAAATCAAACTTTGTCATATTCCGTCCATATCAAAAGAGACTGCTCTTTCAACCTAAAATAAGCATATTTGAAGTTATGAGAAAAATGTGAACGTTTCCCTAGACTGCTAAAATTACTTAAAGTATCTAGGAATATTAATTGACTATAATCTTGCAGGTCTTATAGCAAAGTTAAGACACTTTGAAACTCTTTGTGCCTCTCCACACCTTATTAAATATTTATCAGTCTTTAATTTCGCTGTATACTGTATCACTTACGGATTATCTGTCTGGGGTCAGGCCTAAAAGTCTCACCGAATTAAAACATTAATATTACAAAAACGAGCACTACGTTTCATGTACTTTGCGAAGAAAAATGAACATACCATTCCACTCTTTATTAATGCTATGGTTTTGCCATTAAACTTTTTATACCATAACACGTCCAGTGTCTGTTCTTACCATACACGCCCTTCTACTTCTGATAATTTTTACATAAAACCCTCAAAACTAGAAAAAAAAAAAAAAAAAAAAAAAAAAAAAGAAAACGTCTTTTCAAGAACTGGTGTGAAACTCTGGAATCAGATACGAAGCCCTCTGAGAGAACTACCAATAAAATCATTCAAACTCAGAATTGAAAACAAACTACTAAGTGTTCTTGAAGAGGAAGACTCCTTCATTGAGGTACACAAGATTATTTCTACATTAAAATATCAATACATGTAGTAGTAAAAAAATAAAAGGAATTATCTAATGAATCTGATAACCCCTCACCTCTTTTCTCATTCTTCTCCCATCGTTTTATTTTTGATTTTATTCACTTTTTCCCAACTTTCTATTTTTCTATTGATTAATATTAAAGACACTTGTAACTATTATCTTGATAGACTGGTCCGCCTAGACTAGCACTGGCTATGTGCGGGCCAGTCCAACTGTGAAATGCAAACTAAAAAAAACAAACAAGATTGATGATTGATTGATTGACTTGATAACAAGCTGAGTAACTCCTGGGGTACTAATTATATTATTTACTTTGTCTTTTAGGTACAACAATGCAAACAACAACGTCCTTGTCTATCAAATATCTGATGATTTACCGCTTGGACAGAGTGTGTCTTTCCAATACAAGGCTACAACTGTAAGCAACGTTTTGCCAAGTATTTTTGTATCATCTCCAGTGTACCTCTCCTATGTAACATTACCGCGCAGTCTGGCTCCTCGGGAAGGAAGGAAGTATGAGGAGAACTCTGATCAGGTATTGTGCAATGTTTGTTTATGAGTACTGAACAACAACAGTCTGATGTTACACACTTGGGAAGTTACAGTACCTTCCTGTGCCACAGAGATAAGGATAAGTTTAATTAGCATAAATCTAATAGTGTTCTATCGCCAATGCTGTTCTCTTATTGGTTACGCTACTTGCACTATCTATTCTGTGTGAGGTAGTGAGTAGCCTTAAGCAGTGTGTGGCTGTAGACAAAGTGGCAGCCTACCCTTTGCGTTTTGAACTGTCTGCGACGAAGCTTTAGATAATTTATTTGAATGACTAGTAGATTTATACTAAAAGAATTAGATTATCTGCGCTTGATTTCTGTGTGAAATAGTTGACTCAGACTGCACCCTAGTGTAATCTGAAGTTCATAACTTCATTGAAGGGGATTGCTATAGAAAAGCTGCAAATATGGAGTATTTAAATAGTGGAAGCTACATGTAACTGTATGCAGATCATCAAACCTTTAGTGAATGATGATCTTGAAATCTCAGAGTCCTTTGTGATGAGTTACAGGGTCTTGGTTTTGTACATTTCTAGCTTTCCTCGGAGTTTATGTGGTGGTGCAGTGTGGCACCTCGACAATATTCTCTCCACTTGTCAGTTTCTCAGTGAAATTTTATTTTTAAGGCAATACAATAATGTTTACTCTTGGGCCTACACGTAACTTAGGGAAGAAGACAGTAGGAACAGAGTTGTCTTACAGCTGCTCTAGAGAAGTGTGACACTGGGCGTGGTCAAAAGAAACTTTTGGCAGTTTGGAGCATAGACCTTTCTGCTGGCTCAAGACAGTACTTTTTGCTTGCTAAAAAAGTCCCAAACTGTCCTTTGGGCATGGAATAGATCATATCCACTGGCCTGACAGAAAAATCCGCTAGCTTTGCACCATTGGGTTGAACATTCTTTGCATGTACATGTATGAATGTAGCTTTAGGCACCGCACGTTTTGTGAATTTGTGATATAAGGAAATCATTTAGCATTATAGGCATTCAGTGTGACCAGTAAGCTATAAACAGTAGCACTTTATATTTTTTGGGGGGGGGGGGTGGTACTATGCAATAATTTTGTTAACTGTCTAATTTTCCTCCGCAGGGTACATTCTTGACATTCCGTCCTGATCCCTTTGTGACAGTCAGCTTTATCCCCCCTACTGGATCTTTTGATGGTGGCGATAGAGTGGAATATGACCTCACGCTGGAAAACAGTGATCCAACAACAACGGCCCATTCCTTGTCCATTGTGGTAACCTTTGAAGCACTTGATACCAGTAGGCTTAACGTAACAAGCAGCCGAGGAACACCGACATTTAATGTCACTACACAAGAGTCGATACTCTCTATTTCATCGCTCGCACCATCGCAAAACATCCAATGCAGTTATGCATCAGTTCTTCTAAGTCGCCTCAGTCCCAAGCAGTTGATATCTCAAATGGTGACTGTCGAGTACTATAGCTCGGATGTCGGCAATAGACCTGACAATTTTGCCAGTTACAAGGAGAAAACGCTTGCCAATCTCACCACGAAGTCTATTAATACCACAATATCAGCGAGTCAGAACGCGGAGAAGTTACAGGCAGGGGATCCTGTTAATTTTACTCTTCGTCTACAACTGCCGGAGTGTGAAACCAATTTAAGTATAGTTGTTGATTTGCCGACGGTACCTGCCAATGTCATTGATCTCTCTCGTAAAAGGAGAGATGTAACAAGAATGAGGAGTGGCAGTGAAGTGGTTAGACCGAGGTGAGACATCCAAAATTGGTCTTTTCTTTTTAATTTGACTACACGCGCGCACTTTGCTGTTTTAGGCCATTTAAAATTTTTTATTCTTTTGCTCCTTCAGTTTCTACATGTTAGACTCTGCAATTCAATATAGGATTTTCTCTTGAGTGTTAAAAGTGAAATTCGCTTTCATTTGTTTGCATTCAGTAGATGTACCACGCTACGATATTGGCCTACAAAAACTTGCGCCCCATTGTCATCTTATCAGAAGTAAAGACAAAACCAATCGTAGAGTGTAGCTCGCTCGCACACGTTTTCCCGCGCTTTTCGTCGGCTGTTGTTTTGAGTTTTGATTGGTTCTCTGGATTGCCTGTGTAATTGTGATTGGCCGAGTGATTATTTACTTTGGTTTTACGACACTCATTTGAAAAGTGCTCCAGCAACTAATGCCCTAATGTTCTTTATTTGATCTTTTGTACATGTAGGTCGCGCGTCAAACGCAATGCCGGTGTGGTGTATGCCCTTTCTCCTGTTCTGAATGAAAGCTATGTGAAGCACGGAGACGGCTTAACATTATCCCAGCTCCCGACTATAACACCAGTGAATGGGAATGAAGCTCTGAATGTGGCGTTTGGTTCTGTATTGAATCTGCCTGGTTCTGGACCCAATGACACCATTGAGGTTTTCCTGAAGTTTCGGACTGCAAACAGGCCGCTGGTGTTGAGCGGACGGCCCCTCAGTTTGCTTGCCTCGTTGAAGTTTGATGCTGGATCAGATTCTTCCGTTAAAAAGTTTGTTATTATCGGACCGCTGCTGAAACCACTTCTGTCGATAGTGAAATCTGTGGAGGTAAGAGATTTATTTAACTCAGGCTTGAAAGGCAACAAGTCACAGCGGCGCACATCTCTTGTCTTGTCTCTAGGGAATGACGAGTCTTGTTTTTTGTTGCTAAACAAGTCTTGAATATCAAGATCCATTAGTTCCCGGAGGCAGGAGGGGGAGGGGGGGGGGGGGGGGGAATGCTCGTCAGAAAATTTGAATATAACTTCTAAGGGAGACTAATCGTGGCTCGAGGTTTGTCTTAGCTCTAGATACCACTTAAAACAGAAATGACGACGTTTTCTTTTATTATTATTTTTTTCCAGTGCACCCTAAAAGATACTTTGACATGAAAAAATAGTTGTGTTTCGTCCTGGTTGCCCTTAAAGAGACACCAAACTCCTTGATTTACACTCTTTAAATTAAGCGAGACAACGAACATCCTTGACCTTTCATATGGGTATGCCCCCTCCCCCCCCCCCCGGGGGGGGGGCATTAGCGTCGTTTCTCTTGGGAATTCTAAACTGTCTATCCAATGAGTAGTTTAGAAAATGGCGCGGAATATGGCACGTCACACGATATAACAGTGTTGCTCAACTTGTCCCCATTTCATGTCCCCACAACATGTGCCCTAGTGTTTGCCGACCTTCAAGGAACCTTTGTTATTCAAGTATCGATACCTGAATGACAACATTTAATTTGTATACTCTTGGCAAATGAGTGTGACATGGTCCCCCTTTTTCAAGTTCACATTTTGTGTTTTGTAGATATTGCAAGGAAATATGGACTCTCCGCTTATACTGTTCAACGTGACGGTGAGCCACGCAAACGATTCTCTGTATGACGCTCGTAACTTGACTGTCACCGACTCAACCCAAGGGATGGATTTTTACGATTCCGATGTTTCAACTAAAGAAGTCTTTGTCACTTCCCCGAAAAAGAACACGTTTGGAGTCCGGTTTATGTTGACAAGTCTGCTTGGTAAGTTGGAATGGTCTCTGTGTGGACCCTTGTTATTTCTAGAGGGTTACTGATTATAAGGGTTATGGAGTTTTTGGGGGGTTTTGATTTTTGCTCTCGTTCGATTATCTCCATCATTGACATCGCGAGAACCCGCTCTGGGGGTTTAGGCGTGGCAGCCTATGCCTTCAGCTTCGACTGGTAACACTTACCTCATCCTTGATTATTCTGGACGTCACGAAAACCCTCACACAACGACTCGTTGTTATACAGAGTAACTTAACAGTGTTACAAAGATGTTCATGGAACTATCTTGTCTTCTTATAGTTGGCGAGGCGAGATCTTTTATCTACGTGGCCCGATTCAAAGTCGATGAAAAGGTTAGTTCCTGATCCTTGCCTGTTTATTTCTGTCTTTATACCAAAGTTCGTATGGTGCAATCGTTCGGATGAGGGTAGATCTGAAAAGAGCTGTTGTTGGTGACTGACGTTGTGACGACCTGAGCGGAAGTCATGTTCACAGCCAAGTGAATAGTGTTTGTCAGTCGTTGGTGTTACAAGTCTGGTCCAGACAGATAGATAGACAAGATAGCCAGCTAGCGATATAGACGGACATTCAAACAGGCAGAGACATAGCCAAAGTAGACAGCCACTTAGCCAGCCAACTACCCAGACAGACAGACAGACAGACAGACAGACAGACAGACAGGCAGGCAGATAGACAAGCAAACTAAAATGGCCAAAGATAGGAACAAAAAGAACATATAGAAGAAAACTTGCGGCTTAGCTGATTCTATTACGAAATATTTTCGTAATAATGTTTAATCAGTTAGGTGTAAATCAAGAACTCTTCACTTGTAGGTCATTTGGGTTCGCCAGTTACATTTTTGTATGCCTTGTAAAATGGAGGCACGCGTAAAATTTATATAATAATATATTTTTTCTTCCAGGAGCCAGCAACGTTGCGCGTTCCTGCTGAAGTTTCGTGGAAGAGTGTGCAGGTAAAACACTCCAGATAGAGTGACTTTCAACTGAGTGTCATGGAACCAAATTCCAAATACTCTCTCTGACTAATCACAAAAGGCGCAGAAAATCCAGTAAACCATTCAAAACTAGAAGCAAATACATGTAGGTGACGCAACGCGCGGGAAAACATGTGCAAGCGAGTCACGAGTTTGATCGCAAACTGAAAATACGTGGCAAACATATTCAAATTCTGTCGTTGTGTCTTAGGAATAAAGCACCTAGAACTAATAACTAAAAGCCGCTATCCCTTCCAAATCTACCTAACAACTTCATCTTGGTTTTTTCAAGGCATTAGTAACAATTTTAACACAGCTGTTGCAAAAAACAACAACAACAACAACAACAACAACAACAACAACAACAATAACAACAAACAAACAAGAAAAGAAACAAAAGGACGCAAATAAGCGACTGAAAGAAAGAGAGAAAATCGATGTGATAGTGTTATGTGAATAACATATAAGTCCGCCAGATTTTCTCAATCGTGTTCTAGATCACACAACGTTTGGCACGAATGAAAAACTGCTCAGTGCTGTAATAATTGTTTACATCTATGTTATTGAACTAAAGAAAGGTCCAAATTCGTGAAATATTGGTAGAGTTCTTTTTTTTTTTTGGCAGGTTTATGGGCCAAGCCGCAGGCTAGGTCCATAAACTTACAAAAAATATTCTCCAATACGGACCGAACAAGCTAGTTCAGTAAAGTATTTATCATAATGGTTCTTTTTAATCTGCTGATAAATTGTTACGTCTCCGTGAATTATTCTTGGAAAACGCGTGCGTGCGCGAAAGGTAAGCATCTGCTTACGTTTGTCACGTCGCAGTCATGTAATCATTTTTTTTTTATTTGACAGCTAAATAGCCTAGCCTACAGATTGTCAAGTGATACCAGTACTGGTTGCCTCCAAAGAAATGATGTAAATGAACCAGAGGTAAGGCTGAAAACGATCAACTAAGTGAACGAGGAAAGGTTTAACAAAGAAAAAAGTCGTCACTCAGGCCCTGTTCACACTTCGTCGGAGGAATTTGAAAACGCAACAATCACCGGTCATTTTGGATTTGTGTTTGAGGAAAACTAGGGCAGGGAAATCACGTCATTATCGTGACTACACCGTTTACTAAAAGCTCCGTTTTCAAAATGTTTTCTGTCCACACGAAAACAAAATGCCGGCGTTTTCAAATTGCTCCGGTTTGAAGAGCGTTTTCGAAAAGCTCCGTTTTCGTGAGGGGTTAGTGTGGACTGTAGGCCTAACTGTAGAAATAAAGCTGCGTTTTCAAATTATTTCGGCGTAGTGTGTACGGGACCTCAGTCTTCAGACTTAATAGCCTTTTCCTGGTTAACTTTTCTCATCAGCATTACAGTATAATCCAACATTGATGCGAGGCAATTTTGGACAAGACTACAAAACTGTCCAAAAATTTCCTCACATCCACATTGAATTAGATTGTAATGCAAACGGGAAAAGCTGACCATAAAAAGAGATACTGATTTCACTCACAACTGAATGTAAGTTACCCTCGTACCTTATTTACAGCAATGTTGTAGTTAAATAGTTGATAGATTCTGTTTTTGCGTTACAGTCGTGTTACGACCTCGGGCTTGACTATTCTGGGTATCAAAACGTGAATCCAGAATTGTTTTATTATTTACCCATTTAATAAATACCGTAATGATTCCATTGAGCGCCCGGGGTGCTGATTTACTTTTGATAGCCCAGGGAGGACGTCTATTGGAGAGGGGAGGTCGGGGGAGGGGGAGGGGGAGGGGGAGGGGGTATTAGGGACAGAGCGTGTATTTCTTTTTGGACATAAACATCTGAAAGTGGTACAGTATTTCAATTAAAAAGAAAAAAAAGAAAAAAGAAAAAAAAGCAATAGGTACTTTTATTCAAGAACTGTAAGAATAGGGGCTCTGATAGTCAGGGTACTCAATATTACAATCAGTTGACAAAGCAGACTTCATAGTTCATTCGTGCAACCAGTATATATTCTATGTCAAGGTCCTGTTCCTTGTAGGAGCGCTTTTTTGGAGGGGGCGCTTATGCTTTCTGTAGCATGAAGCGACTAGAAATATTTTTATTCCCCCCTGGATGGGATGCTAGTCTATCGCAGAGTTACCCCCAGCATTAAGTTCGCCGGTACCCATTTATACACCTGGTTGAAGAGAGGCACTGTGAGAGTAAAGGGTCTTGCCCAAGAGCACAACACAATGTCCCCGGTCAGGGATCGAACCCGGACCGCTCGATCGGGAGACGAGCGCACTAACCATGAGGCCACCGCACCTCTACCTCTTATAGAAAGGGGGCACTTATTGCAGGGAGGGCGCTAATTCGAATCTCTTTTCGGTATTTACGTTAAACGAGCGCCAACGTTTCCTTTTTTCTTCCAGCGCCGTAAAGTGTTTGGTTTCTTTGCTCTTGGTGTTCTTCTTGGCTTGCTGGTCGGTGCCGTGATCGCCGCCATCTTGGTGTTAGTAGTCCTTAAGTGTTGCGACAAAGGCAAGGTGGCTCCCTGCTACACGGTAAGGCCTGGGACTAGGGACTACTTACACAATGACTACCAGTCACATAGCAGAACGAGGAACTAACGAGCTGTTGTGTTCTGCACTTAAGCTGGAATGCCTCTCTCTTGTTTTACGATGTGATTATTTAAGTATCCCGCTCAACACAAACTAAACTTGTTTAGTTATACCAACTGGTACTCTAAACAGGGATAATTGCGGCTCCGTAAGATTGACATAGATTACGAACGACAATCTTTAAACAATAGAGATCTTTTTCAAGATGCGCTCTTGTACTGATCTAAATGTGGAAGCCAAGAAAAACAAAAACAAAAAAACACACACAAAAAAACGAACAAACAAAGAAACATACGTTACAAAAACCTAAACAAACAACAACAACAAAACTGTTTAAGGGTAATTTTCGCTGCAGGCTAGGGCGAGACACTTTCCAAGAGACATAAGGTCCGTGCTTCATGTTCTCTGTTCCTCTTCTTTTAGCGCTTCACTAACACCACTACCATGACAGTCCTGACTGGAGGGTCACAGTACATTTACCACGGAGACGAGCTGCCCGACAGCAAACCTGTAGAAACTCACAAAGAGACTACGTAAGTTGTGAAGAGTTCAAGGAACATGATAACTCTAGGACCCGTCCACACTATGCCGGAGGAATTTGAAATCGCAGCTCTATTTCTACGGTTAGGCCTAACGTCCACACTAACCCAGACCGAAATCGGAGCTTTCCGAAAACGCTGTTAAAACCGGAGGAATTTGAAAGCGCCGCCTTTGTGTTCTAGTGTGGACAGAAAACATTTTGAAAACGAAGCTTTTCGAAATCGATGACATTATGATAATTATACGATTTCTCTGCCAGAGTTTTTCTCAAGCTCATCTCCACATCTTTGCGTTTTCAAATTTCTCCGGCTTAGTGTTGACGGAAAACATCTGATGCGTTTTCAGAGTGAAAACACCGTTTACAATTTTATCCGGAGTAGTGTGGACAAGACCTAAGAAAACAGTCCTCTTTCTTCCTGACCTAAGTTTATCCTTTGTTCCAGAGATGTGTGAGATTGGATCGAAAAATGCTATGGTTACAGCTTAACTCTGCAGAAATCCGTGTTATGTCTCGAGAACAATTGTTGGTTAGGTTTGAATTTTCACGTGCGAGAAACAAAAAATCTTGAAGACATAACTGCTTTAACTGTGCAACTTTGTACACGACGATTCTATAGATTTCAAGAGATGATTCAAATCTTTTTTTTTTTTTTACAGCATTGTTCAAACAGACGAAAGCATTGTTCCTATTCTGTCGCTGGACAACGCCTCTCAAACAGAGAAAGAGTTAAATAGGTAATGAATCGCAACGCGTTGTTCACTTGTATGCATGACCGGCTGTTGTCAGTAAAACCTGTTTCAGTACCAAAGAATGAGAAAACTGGAAAGAGATGGAGATGATTTCATTTATCTACGGTTATCCTTTAAGACGGTGGTTGTCACAAACACAAAACGATTTATACTGTCACTGACTTGCCACCTCTTGAAAACAAATTTGTGTGCAATGGACAATTAAGTCGAGACTCCCAGCTCGTTTTGATGTTTCACAACTCTCCCATTTGACGCCTTTTTCATGTTTCTTTAGTCCAGTATACGCCCGCTTAAAATTTTCTTCTTGAGAAGAAAATTTTTGCCATCTTTGTATCGCATGATATAGAGGTTTACACTGGTACTACGGAAGGCTAACACTAGAAACTTCAGGAACGCAAACGTACTAGGGCGGTCATAAATTTACCTTTAGCAGCTTCGAAGTGATAAATAGCTGTGTAGTTTTTTTCCTTTTTTTATGATACAGAATTCCGTGAATTGTCTTTTTTAAGGTGGCTCCATAGAGTAATCATTTATGGCGTTGCGCACGCAAACGTTATGTTTTGAATACTGTTGTTGCCTTTGTTTTTACACCCAGTCCTCTTAAACTTATTGAATGCAACAGGTAGTGATAAAATAGTGTTTTCCTATCATCTCTGTTAAAATTTTGGCTTTTAGTATTGAATTATAAGTACCCAAGCGTGCGTTTTTGTACCGTTTATCAGGCGTTATTTCTGATCTTGAATTTTGTTCGGTGAAATCTTCCCAATTTTGTCACATGATGTCGAATCCGGTAGGATACGAATTTTAAACACCGGAAAAGGAAGGGTTTGTGCAGGTGAAAGAAAAACACTGACGTTTTTCTTTGAGCACGCAGATTACTTATTTTATGCTTTCGTCCTCAGCGCAAGATCGATCGTAACACTATGGAGAGCCACCTTAAGAGTCATTAAAAATGTAATTCTCCTGATGTACCAAATACAAAAGGGCTAAGAGGATAATTGAAGAAATGTGTTCAGTTGTTGAGGCATTGTTGTTTTGGTATTTTCGTCCGCAGCCTTGATGTGCAATCCACTGTCGCCCTGGATGTTGACTTAGAAACTCAGAGACAGAACATGTTCATCAAAGCACTCAAATTGTTGGCTAGGAAACTGCGTGTAAAGAGGGAAATATCCTCTGAACAAGAAAACAAAGTAAGTTCGTACACCAAGGGATAGGATATTTAGGCATAAATAATGCAAGCATTTTTACTTTTTTGGCTTATACCCAGCGCAGAAAAATGGGAAGGTGACTAACGTGGGAGTTTTTAAAGCCGCAAATTAGTGAAAGACATCTAGAAGTCACAGCGCGGGATTTAGCTTGAAAGCACAACATGCACACGCGTGTAGTGAGGACAGTGCAATATGCGCGCTCGTGTAGCAAAGGTAGTGCAACATGCGCGCGCGTGTAGCAAAGACAGTCCAACATGCGCCCGCGTGTAGAGAAGACAGTGCAACCTGCGCGCGCGTGTAGTAAAGACAGTGCAACATGCGCGCGCGTGTAGCAAAGACAGTGCAATATGCACGCGCGTGTAGCAAAGACAGTGCAACATGCGCGCGCACGTAGTAAAGACAGTGCAACATGCGCGCGTGTGTAGCAAAGCCAGTGCGACATGCGCGTGCGTGTAGAAAAAAGAGAACGACGTGTGCCCATACTACATTCGCTCAGTAGAGCCTGTGTTTTGAAGTGTTAACACCGTACCAGATGAGAAACGTATTCAGGATAAGCACACGTTATTAAAAGCACACAAATAAAAACGAGGTTTTACGGTAGAAGGATAGCGAGACACGTCAACGTGCTCTTGAAAATGTTCCATGAGAAAAATGGGAAGAAAAACCCCTCACTTTTACGCTTGAGTGAAAACAATCTTCACTTCAAAACAGCTAGGAACTCACTCAGTGTTCCTGATATTCAATTTTTCTCCAGTTTGGCTTGGAAATCAAGCAAGCAATCGGCGCTGTGGCGTTTAAGATGGCGGCGGAATATAAACGGAAATCCGCTGAACTGAGGAACAGATTGCAAAAGGAAGGAAAGGTAGGTAGCGAGTGACGGAGCGTTACTTTTGTCATGACTACTTTGATACTTTGATCAGCGTGCCTCCTGTTAGTTCCTCACTGCAGTTTGTGGTTATTTTTGTAGAGTCGTTTGGATGCCTTGCATAGAAAACAAAGAAAAGAGAGAGAGGAAACAGAAAACAAAATTAAAGGGCTTGTAAATGAGGTGAAATTATATGTTGTCTGTAGTTACTGTTTTGTAAGCCTTTACACAAGTTTTGAACAAATATTTCCTTGGATTGAGATACGGGCTAACCTCTGTTTTGCCTTGCCCCTACCCCTATCAAAATGCCCTTCAGTTAATGAAGAAAGAAACAAGGGAACAAATAAACGAACGAATGAACGAATGGAACCAAAGAACGAAGGAAAGAAAGAAGGGAAGGAAAAAAAGAACAAATAATAATAAAAAAAAGGGTGGAAGCAAAGGTTGAAAGGATAAATGACGGAGCGAATGAACCAGGAAGAACGCTAAAGGCGAATAAATTGCTTTATTAGAGTGTCTGTTTGCCAAACGAAGGAAAGCTGGGACGAACAAAGAAAAGGAATGGAAGGAGCAAAAGACGATACAAAAACAGAATAGACAAAAGAACTAAAGAACATTCAGTCCTGTTTGCATCAACGACTGTAACAATTATTTAGAGTTTCTTTTTAATACATGTTGTGTATAAGATAACATGTTTCTTTTGTCGATGCGAGGCAAGAGTGTATTTCCTTGATGCACGACGAAGTTCTCATAAGCAATATTGCACGAAAAGTATGACAACAAGTAAAGAGACTGGAAAGAAATAAAAAAGCCTAACACATTTGAATGGGATTCTCGGGTTTAAGAGTGGATTACTTTAATTTCAGCGGGAGAAGAAAAACATTCTAGAGCTCCTGAAGAGGAGGCAAGACGCTCAAGAACAGGAACTGAAACAGAATTTAAAACTGGAACAAGATGTGGAGATGGAAAAGCTTAGAAAGGTAAAAGAAACCAAAGAGAGACAAGAAAGGAACAATAACGAAGAAAAATGAACAGCGCCATGTGAAAGTGCTGTGCAATGACTTTCATTCGAGCGGTTAAACACCTGAACAATGCACTAAACAGTACTAGATGAAAGTACTGCTCAGTAGCTTTCAATTGAATGGTCACATACTATGCTTTCATGTACATACTCAAAAGTTAGAACCACCTTGAACAGTACAATAAACAGCACCACAACTACTGCTCAATAGCTTTCATTTGAATGGTCACACACCAGGGATTCATCTACAGACTAAAACGTTAGAACCACCTTGTGCAGTACAATAAACAGCACCACATGAAAGTACTGCTCAGTAGCTTTCATTTGAATGGTCACACACTACGCTTTCATCTACAGACGCAAAAGCTAGAACCACCTTGTGCAGTATAATTAACAGTACCACATGAAAGTACTGCTTAATCGCTTTTATTGGAATGGTTACACTAGGGTTTCATCCAGAAATTGGAAATTTAGATTCACCTTGGACAGTACAATAGTACCACATGAAAATAATACTCAATATAACCTCTCATTTGAATGGTCACACACTAGGGTTTTATCCACAGACTTAAAAGTTAGAACCACCTTGGCCCTTATGCAGTATAATAAACAGTAACACATAAAAGTACTGCCCAATAGCTCTCATTTGAATGGTCACACAGTCCGTTTTCATCTACAAACTTAAAAGTTAAAACCACCTTGTACCGCATAAAAAAACAGTACCACGTGAAAGTATTGCTCAGTACCTTGCATTTAAATGGTCACTTGTCTCACACACTGGTCGCAAACTACAATGTCTCTAACAGTTAGAACATGGAAGTACCTTGCACAACATAACAAACATAACAAAAGTATTTGTCAATAGCTTTTATTGGAATGGTCTCGCACTAGTGTTTCATCTACAGTACCACGTGCAAGTACTGCTGGATAGCTTTCATTTGAATGGTCACACAGTAGGGTTTCATCTGCAGACGTAAAAGTTAGAACCACCTTGTACAGCCTTGAAAGTTACAGCTACACTACTTGTTTAAGGTTTCAATGTGAGAAGGAAAAAGGGTTACATTATATTATGCCATTGATTTTGACTTTTGCTTAATTTTCTTTCTCGTTATAGGAAGTATCAATCAGCAAGCGTTTTGCTTTGAAAGAGTCTCAGAACAAACTGATACAGGACTTGATCAAGGACTCCAAATTGAATGAGGAACAAGCGAGCGCCATCATGAAGAATCACCTATCCAACATGGCCGCCATTGACAAGGCGACGGACGAGGAACGAACTAGACGTGTTATGGCGCTAGAGATGAGACTAGCGGAGAGACGGGCTTTGGCGAGACAGAAAGTGAGTTACCGCTATATGAATCCGCTTTTAATTATGATTGTCTCATTGCATTGTTGTGGTGGCGCGGTGGCCTCATGGTTAGTGCGCTCGCCTCCGAATCGAGCGGTCCGGGTTCGAGCCCTTCTCGGGAACATGGTGTTGTGTTCTTGGGCAAGACATTTAACTCTCGCAGTGCCCTTCTCCACCCAGGAGTAGAAATGGGGTAAAAATGGAGTAATTATCTTAGTCATATAAATAATTAATTTATTAATTTATTTAGTAATCGTTAATTTGTTGTTTCTTGTGGTACTTCTTTAATAGCAAGAGGAAGAAGAACGCAAGAAGAAAGATTTGGGAAAGCTTGAAGAAAACCAGGCTGAAGCACTAGAGAATCTTGTCAGGTAATGTTGTGCTCCTCTTGTAATGCTGTTCCTTCTGTTTGAGTGTTCACGGTTTCTAAGCGCAGGCGCAGTAGAAGCTGAGAATGCTCTTAATGTAAATAGCTTTTTTTGTGGTTGGTTAATGCCACAGCTATTTCCTGTTACATGTACATCTTTTGAGTCGTAAAATTCTGTTTTATCATTGTGCATCTTTAGATCATCCAATCTTAACTCCGAAGATACCGCCGTCTACCTTGAACGCTTCAGGAAAGAAGTGGAAGTTGTGGATAATAAGCTTGCAAAGGACAGAAAGCGACAGGAACAGAAATTACACCAGAAACTGACGGCACTCAAGCAAAAGAGAATCGAGGAAAAGGTACTATATCTTACATTCGCACAAGAATTAACAATTCCCAATTTTAAGGTGTAAAACGGCGGGATTTTTTCCAAGGTCGAAGAGTGCTCAAAACTTACTTTGGTCTGGGTAATTTTGCTAACCATCTTCTTTCTGCCAAAGCAAGATTTTCTTAAGTTGTGTTCATAGCTTCTCCTGTTATCTCGCTAAACTAGTTTAACTTGTTTTCAGGCGCGCGAGCATCAACGGCAGATGAAGGAGTTTGAAGATCAACAAGATGAGAAATTTGAACAAGTAGAAATCGGTAAGCAGGAACTTCTCGTTGGAGGTACATCTACATTCTCAGTCTGTCACCATTACCGTTTGTTCTCCACAACTTCCACTTTTTCCTTCCCTTGCTTTCATCGTTTGTTTGTGTGTTTGTTTTGCTTTTAGAGCGGTTTTCAACTGAGTGTCGTAAAATCAAAACCAAACCAGTTACTTCCCATCTTCGGAGACCTAGGGGCAGCTTACCAATATCAGACTACTTGCCCAATTCTCAAACCGTAGTAAAACCAAAACCAAAACCAAAACCAAAGTAATTACCTGATTACTTTCGACAATCAATTTAAAATCGGTCTATGTGAATGCTGAACAATGTTTTCTTAACATGATCATCAGAATTCGGATAGTAACGCATCAAGTCGTTTACCATGTTACGGAACTCTTGCAAGGGAGAACCTTTTACTTATGAGAGCCTACCGACCTTTTAATTATCATGTCTTTCGTAAACGACAGTATTATACAATCTTCGCCACCGAAACTTGATCATCACTGAATTTTGAAGCAATTTCACAGCGAGAAAGGTACGGTCTCTCGATAGCAATGACTTAGTTACTCTACTACTCTTAGTTTCTCTTGTCGCAGAATGAGAATAAATAAATAAATAACGAAACATAACTGAATATAAGTTTGTTCTTATAAATGTAATGTGTTCTTTGAAACCTCATAGATACTCTGTTTCCCTTCAGACACTGTGGCCGCGATAAGTGAAAAGCAGAAAATGTTGCAAAAACAGCGGCAAGAAATCGAAGAAATAGAAAGGAATTCAGACAGAGAGGTGAGCTTTGATCAGTAACGTTTGCTTATCGTTTCTGCCCCGGAGACGTCACAGACGAATATAGGGCAAGGACCAGAATGTGTTTCTTATTTAGTCACGATAAATGTATGCAACTCTGAAAGCTCAGGAAGAGACTTTGAAATGAAGGAGAAAAATTAGATTGCTTTTTAGAGAAGAACGGATAATGAAAAAACTGTACAAGAATGAAACAACAGACAAGAATCATAAATTTAACCTCGAAATGTCTTTTGGTTTTTCACCATCAGCATTCACTGAACAGATTCGAAGTAAATTACGAATTCCTTGAATTGTAGGCGCTGATAACTAATAACGAGGACAAGTTATTGTCTGACTCTGATTGTTGGAAGTCGCACTCTTATTAGTAGATGTGAACAAAATAAAATAATTCAATTCTCCCGTAGGCTGCCGAGGAAATTGAAACTCTCAGAGATCAACAGTTGCGCGAAGGGCACCAGATGATTAAGAACAATGTCCAGAAAATGTATCAAGAACTAGTGAACAAAGGTAACCATGATGGTTTTTCTTTTAAATCATTGAACAATTGTTCGCTTTTGGGATTACCTACCCATTGTCACTTGCATGTTTTCAGTTCTTCTGGGGCGTTAGGATAATCAGCGCCATACACCAGAATCTTGATTTGTTTGATCGGCTCGAAGTGTTCTAGTGCGTCACAGTAGATGATGACGCCTTCGTTAATTCGAACGCGTGTGCTTCCCAATCTCTTCCTTGGAGTCTTCGCCCCTTACTGTGCAAGCTTGACTAGCGACTCTGGAGAGCTCGGTTACTGGCTTGATTTTGATTGGTTTTAAAGCAATTAAAATGAGCGGAAGTAAGACTCAAGCGACTCGATTGCTACGTGTGTTCGTTTGCGAGGCATGCGCAATTCAACCGGAAGTGCTATGTTTTCGGAGCATTCAATAGAGCATTCAAGGTCACTCGTTCCTAGGCCGCCTGTCAAGGGCAACGAAGATTCTGGGTCCTGGCGTACTTCCCTGATATACATACTTTGTACTATCTTTCTGCTTCCTATTGTCTTGCAATTTTTAAGAGTTTTTTTTTTTTATTGTACAGTATTTAGGAAACTGGGAAGTCTTTGGAATCAGACCTGAAAGGAATTCGAAAGTTTTGCATGGGTACATTGTTAGATTTTGAACCCTTCTTGTTAAAAGTTGTTTCAAATGTAGACGCGCTGATATATACAGTCTGACCTGTATTATAACGGGCACCCTCGAGACTTGGCCGTATAATAGTGGGTGGCCTGTTAATACAGGGCCGTTATATACGGGTTCGACTGAAGTTGCTTTATTTCGATGGTTGCAGGTTTATCCGAGTCTGAGAAGGAAGCCATTTTGGAGCGACATATGGCAGATGTTGCTATGCAGCAAGACGCTAGAGAACAGGAACGAAGGCGGCAGAGAGAAATGCTTGAAGTTAGTTGGTTAAATAATACAGCGAACAAGTAATTCAGTTTTTATATTACCACCCAGAAACGGCCTCGATTTGTTTTTCCACGCTCGGTCTAAGTAGTGACTTCAGGCTGAATTTTTGCGCTATTAAATTCTGATTTGACGATTTGTAACAGCTAGTACTGTATTCACAACCGATAGAAAGACAATTTTAACACAGAATTGCGAGAGTTTTGAAGTAATATATCAAACAGATATATTAGGAAAGACCGTGTTTGACTACATATCCAAACACCGAGAAGAGAGTTGGAAATAGAATGCGCATTGAAGTATTTTTGACGAGCTTCGAGGTGTTTGAAAATGTGGTCAGACGCGGTTTTGGCTGTTTGATATATATTCTCAATCGAAACTGAAACCAAGGAGACTCTTCCTGACCTAACTAACGACCACTCTTCTTTTTAGAACAGTGGTCGTTTTCTGAGGTGTGTCGTTCGTAAACTGCCTTTAATTTGTTCAACTCATAAACTCTCAACTCTCCGTTCTCAGTTCCTTTTATTCTTGTTAACAATTTGATTGGTCTGTCTTTTTAGAAAAGATTGGAAAAACAACGCGCCGCCTTGGAAAAGAAAATGAAAGAGGAACAAGCTGAGCAAGCTGAAGTCAGAAAACAGGAGGACAAGATAGTGGGGTTAGGCTTCAATTTTTTTTAACCACAATAAAGTCTGTTTTAAAAGCTGATATTCTTAAAGGGTCGGTATGGAAAACTGATGATATAGGTGTATTTGCTCATTGGCAAACTTTGTCAAATCTTTGGAGTTTTTTTTCGTTTCTTTTTTTTTTTTTTTAACTTGACAGAGATTTGATAGTCAATCAAGTGGCCATGTCGGAAGAAGAAAGAGACAGAATCATCCAGGAGCACGAGAGAAACCTTGCTGAACTAGAAAGCAGGTACTGTTTCTTTGCAATCACTTGTGTTTACTCCATCTTTCCTTCAAAGGTTGAAGTTTTCAAGTTCAGGTTTCCTAATCCCTCTTTATCTGTATTCCACCCTAACCATTCCTGTTCCTCTTTGGCTCATTATAATACGTTAATTTTTCGGAATTCCCACCTTTAATTTGTCTTTATTTTTTTTCTGCAAAAAGATATCGATTGAATTGTTTTCCGCGCGCTTTTTTGTCCCGTAGTTGGCACTCGATCACGTAGGTGTCCTATTACAGGTATCTAAGTACAACTTTTTTTGTAATTTGATACTATCCCATTCGAAATCTCAAATCGGCCTCGGGCTGCGTGCTTGCCCGATTTTGAAATTACTTGGGGGTTGCCCCCTAAACTGTACTCCACTCCATCCAGTTACTATTACTTATCGTGGACTTCAATTTCTCGATCCGAAAATAGGGTAATTTTCAAGAAGTGAGCCCTGATTCTTTTTGTTCTTTTTCAAACTAGTCTCACTTTGAACAAGCTACGCCAACGGCAGATGCTGGAAGACAAACTGGCAGAGCGAAGGAAAAGAAGAATGCAGCAGTTAGAACAGAAGCAAATGAACGAAACGAAGGTATTGGCCGATACGCTTGGAGCGTTGACTTCGTAGCTGGCTTATGACATTTATAATTCGCACACGATTGGTCAAAATAGGTCATGTGACGCGTTCCCCCGACTTAAACTCAGGGATTTCCCCGAAAATACCGCTATTTTGTACGGCTTTTTTTCTTTACGCGAAGTACCCATTAAAGAAATTGCAGCCATCACCATCGATTATACGAAATCAGCAACACTGGAGGTTTAAACAGCGTCAGGATCGTAGGTCCAATTTTTCTCATTGTAGAATGAGTTTATTTTATACCAAAGACTCGTATGTGTGTTGTGTGCCCCTTCAAAATGTTGGCAACAAATTTTTTTCTTTCTTTTTCCTTTATTTATTTATTTATTTGTTTATTTATTTATTTATTTATTTATTTATTTATTTATTTATTTATTATTTTCGTTGTTTCTGTTGACGTAAGAAAATCAGATTCATTTGATTAAGTACTAATTCGTGAAATTATCTTTAAGGACCGCGATTACGGTGACAAGATTCTGGTTGAAGGTGAAGATATCGAGATGATCAAGAAACACGAACAAGAAAAGATGGCTGCCATGAAGGAAGACGAACTTCAAATCGAGGATGAAATGGAGGCGGTATGGGTTTTTACGTGTCTACTTTGTCGTTTAGTTTGACCTGCACCTTTGTAACACCTTTATTTTGATTCGTTCTTGTTAATCCGCACCTCTTTTTTTCGTAGGGCTAGGGGAACTCTTTGTGTTGTTTACCTATCGCTTCGTTTGGCGAGTTATAAAGAACATTGTAAGCAGTGCAGGTCGCTGTTGGTTGTTCAAGCTTCTAGCCACTCGAAGTGCTAGGTAGCTTTGAGCAAGTCTTTCTGTCGCTTATTCGCTCTCTCTGTCCTTTACCTTTGCGCTATGTACGTATCAGTTTGTCGGCTGTTAAACTCTTTGTTTCCCAGACTTTTTTTGACTTTGATTGGCTAAACAACAAGTCAAGAAGACAACGAAACTATCTTTATTGCTTGGGACTTTGTGTCATTAGGAACACTTTTATTTCGCTCGTATTGCGTGCCTATTTTTGCTCCACATATTTCGAGACTACATTTGTTCTGTTGGTTCCAGGTTCGCGAAGAAATGCTCGCTGAGAGATCCAAAAGACTCGAGGAACACCACGAGAAACTGGGTGCTATAATAGCAAAACTACAGATCGAAAAGGCAAAACAGGTACGTATTCGATGTGATGGTTACCTGAAGTTATTGTTGGTTTGCTTTTCACCTCTTTGTTAGTAAACACGTCGCTCAGTTCGTAACATTTGGAACCTTAACGCACATACGCCGGCAAAGGCGGGGACGATACCTATTAAAAAATGGATATTATTCTATTATTATTTATGGATTCGTACAAGTACAGGTGCTTAACAATAGGACATAAGTCCCCTACTTTGTTTAATACACCCACACCCAACCCCCTAAAAAATATCACGAAAAAACCCTTCCCTGACCCGACTAAACTACAAATCATATAATCTAAATAACACAAATACAATCTAAAATATACTAATCAACTTAACAAGCACAGACAAAGAAAATATTAACACGGCGACACTTAGGACAAATTAATTTAAAAGAACGAAAATTGTCACCATCAAAAACATTTAAAAGTCTAGTAAAATAAAATGACTTAAGTTTACTTTTAAAAGAGCTTATAGTGTCTGAATCCTTGATATTTTCAGCTAAACTGTTCCATATCAAAGTTATTCTGTTGAAGTAAAAGTCTCGGAAGGAAGACGTACGACAAGCGTTAGTCTTTAAATGCAGCCCTGGTGAAGCACGGCGCGTGTTGCCCTTTAGAAAAGAAAAATAATAACTAAATTCACGAGTGAAATCTATATGCCCATGAAGACACTTAAAAAAGAAAACTAAGTCAAGATATTCTAACCAGTAATTAAGTGGTAATAACTTAAGCTTGATTAGACGAACCTTATAACATAGGTTATCATTAAGCTTCTGATTTTTGCAGTTATCGAGATCTGTGCAGTATGTCTGTATAAAACCTTGGCTCTGCAGATCGAATATGCTTCGGATGTGTTCAGTTTCAAGTAGTAATATAAAATGTTAGCCGAGAAGCCCATAGCAGACTAGAAGTTCAGACTAGATGTCAATACGACTGATATTTATTAAAAGTTTCCAACTGTGTTTCTTCGTCTTTTGTTCATGTCTCGATATTTTATTGTGAAAGCGGCAGAGTTCTATTATGGTATGAAAAATGGTTAAAAGAGAGAGTTTATACCAATGCCGTCAGTGTCAAAAGGGCTAGGTCGCGCAATTTTCGGAAATTTTAAGGGACGTTTTCCATTATTGGTGTTTAAAATAACTGCTAAACAACTTTCAAACCTTATATTAAGTGAATCATTGCACGTGAGATACTTAGCACCATTTGAGGGGCTTGGTTATGTTAGGCCAGCCTTACCCCCCTTCCCCTCGCCAACGCCTTTAGATACCTATTCAACGTTTGTTACGTTGCACCGACTTGTAGAATCACGACGCTAAATTTCCCGTCCTCTTCGAAACAGATCTCGAAGATTGCTATGCAGCAACAGGCGTTGGGTCAGCTTCAAGCCGGGCTTGTTGATGAATTGGAATCCAAAGGAACATTCAAGGACCCAGAGACACAGAAAATCATGGAAAAATACCAAAAGGTGTGTCTTACTTTTCACAGTGTTCCTTAATTGATAGTTTTCTGTATTCTCATTGTCTGTCTTCTTGATAATGTATGTTAGTGTAAGGAGAAATGGTACTGGGTTGATCACCGTTCCTTTTCTTGTTTTCTGTTTTTAATACGGTTGGATAAGTTGATCGCTTAGCCAGAAGTTTTCTTTATTTTTTTCGAACAACCTTCCCCTAAGTAGTGGGGGTACTTATTGATTAAAAATGGACAATGGTCACCGAAGCGAAATCAAATAGGTTACAGAATTAACGATAGCTAAATATTTCAAAGAAAAAAGGACTAAAATCTCTGCAAAAGTCCTTGGGATTCTAAACAAATCCCCGACAAGTGATAATTTTATATCAAAATGTGAAGGCATTAGTCATTTTTACAGGCCCATCACCCAGAGCAACATTTGAATATCGGGCTTTGGTTGTCTGTGGGTAAGGGGAGGGAACGGAGTTGGGAGAGATGAAGAGGGGAGCTCTATGTCTCCAAATGTTTCAGCAGGGCTGTATATTACACTTTATATACCCCGATTTTTAACATTTTATTGTTTTTAGGACACCAAAAACCTGGAAGAAAACTTGAAACTACAGAAAGAAAAACAAGAGCAGGTTAGCGACATTTTGTGATCCAAACTGAAGTGAAATAAGACATTCCGAGGAAGCGATGTATATAATATATTTAAAATCTTTGATGGATATTTGTGTTAATGTTCCTAACCCATAACCCTTACTATAATTATACACAAACAAACAACACAACCAGAACATTTGTGGGGAAAAGGGGTAAGGGATGAAGCACTCCAATAAAGAATTCTAGGTCACTTTTTCCTAGGGATGTAAGGATCGCCCTGGGGGTGATAATCCCCCAGGGTACTCAGTACGAGGTGGTAATCCTCAAGAGGGGGTGATAATCCCCCAAGGGTACTGAGTGAGAGGTGATCATGCTCTCTAGGGGGTGATAATCCCCTAGGATACTCAGAGAGAGGTGATAATCCTCTCTAGGGGGTAATAATCCCCAAGGGTATGGAGAGTTGATAATCCTCTCTAGAGGTCGCATCCCCCGGGTTAAGGAATAACTTCATTGTCAAACTTTATAAAGTCATTATTTGGGGTTACTGTCTAAACCTTAGTTCTCACTGCAATACCTTTGTATTCTAATACATGTACCAGAGCTACTTGTATTTCAAGGAACACATATCTACTTGTCTCATTTCATAGAGAGAGGGATAAAACAGGGAAGGGTGGGAGGGAAATTTTGGTTCTGCGAATGGGAAAGTGCAAGAACTGTGTTGTGCACGGCTGAGCATGTGATTATACAGTGCAAGATTTCACGTGCATGGTAGATGCTGATTGGCTGAGCGGGATCATCCGACTTGAGTAACTCATATGTGGGAAGTGATCCGTGACCAGAAGTGACCTGATTTTTTCTCTCTCCTGGGGTGTATGGTTAGACATTAACTATAATTTATATTTTGGTATAAATTGGCTTAACATTAGTAGTTCAGTTTTTTTTTTTTGTTTTTTGTTTTTGTTTTTTTTTGTGGCTAGTCAAACATGTGTTGTTTGTAAACTGGTTGACCGTGTTTTCATATAGGTGTTGAGAGAGCGGCTTCAACAACGAATGAAACAACGCGAGGAAACTCTTGTACTGAAGCAAAAGGTAAATAGGTTATATAATTGTAAAATGGAGGTAGCTCTAAATTAAATGATTATGAAATGTAATTGTTTTTCTAATTGAAAGCTCAGGTGATTATCATATATCTTCATATTAATTGGCCAAGGTCGTGTGTTTTACAACGTCCACAATGTATGCCCATAGCAAGAAAACAGACAAAGAAACAAACAAAAATCAGAGCGTCTAAGAAAGAAAAGTTGTTTATCGCTAGACTTTTACAGCTGCGGTGTTCAGTGTAGTTTGTATGTGAAGTGAGTTTTAATCAGCGTTTGGAAAGGCGTCTACAGCCGTATGTTAACTGCTTGGTGACTGAATGAAAGAGAAAGCAATGTGTTCGCAGTTATGTAGAACGAGGGTTGGCAATGTGTCGCATTCAAGAGAATGCAAAACGACTGTAGCAGAGATTTCTTTTCCACACAGCAAGTTAAACTGCAAATTCAGTTAACTTCGACTATCTCACCAGCTGCGTATAAAGAGTAAAAACCAGGATTGTTTAATCGCACCACATTTTTAATTCATTGGTTCTCTTCTACTAAGGACGAGTTATCTCAATATATGAGCAATCTCAATGTGAACAACATGGCCATGAAGTTAAGGAAAGCAGCTATGAAGGCAAGGCATCAGAAAGAACTAAACGATCTTAGAACCCGGATGCAGAAGGAGATTGACCAATCAATTAACGAGTTAAAGATGGCGTCTGACATCAAAAGAATGCAGGCAGTAGAGGAACAGGTAACTTGATTTTCTGAATTTATTTAAACTTCCAACGTTAGAAGCATTTTGTACAGCACAAACGGAAAACTGTCGGTAGAAAATTGCAAAACCCTGACATGAAAAGATCTGTACATGACTGATACTTGTGTGCTACCATTCAAATAGGCCAATTTCGATTTAGTTTAGAGGGTGGGGGGAGGGGGGGGGGGATGGTAAAGTAGAAGAAATGACATCGAAGATTGATACCCCAAGAATTTTAGAATTTATCGAAATTGGTCTATTAAAGCCTCTGTGTAGTACTTTTCATGGGGTACTGTTTCTTACACGGTGGGTGTATTAATTACGTCTGTGGACAATGTTTTAGTGTGTGACCATTCAGATAAAAGCTATTGAACAATCTTTTAGCGATGTGCTGTTTGTTTTTCAGTGGCATTGAGGCGTTTTTAGCTGAGGATCTTTTTGGAGTGTTAAATAGTTGTTCTGTGAATGAAAAAAATAAAACTAGTGTGGGTTTTGTAGGTTTTTACATCAAGGGGGGGGGGGGGGGGCAAGAATATTGACATTAGACGAGGCATGGTTTTATATTTTCTTAGGAATCTTAGGACTTGTGACGGTTCCGTTTGTTAATATGTATTAAAATAGTTTTGAAAAGTAGCTGCAAAATGGAGCTAGAGACACCAACTGCTTTTTTTTCTTTTTCAGAACATAAAGTTGATTTCGATTTTAGTCCAACAAGGCAAACTTCAAGAGGAAGAACTGGAATCAGTGCTCAAGTTTCTGTTCCCCGCAAAGTAAGTTCATATCGCAACTCACTCTTGTTAATCTTTGCTCATCCTTGGTGCATTGAGAAATTTCTTCTATGTTGAAGGACTCGTTGATCTAGTCCTGGCACTAAGCAATACTGGACACATGTACATGAATTTTCTGCTCTGATCATTTATTCGTGGCACGGTTCGATTCCCAAACGGTGTTTGGTACAACCTCGTTCCCGAGGTTCTCTGTCCTCTTCCAGGAGAAGACCCTGGGAACGAGGTTGCGTTTGGTATGGAAGTGTTAAATGGCTGAAATCGATGCTGAACAACTTCCAATATCCAAACACTAGTTTCATTGCCATCTTTTAATTACTAGTGGTTGAAAATTTTAGACGAGTTCCAACAACCATGACGGTTTCTTTTCAGGTCATCGAACGAAATTGACGAACTCCTATCTAAGATATACGGCCCAGGCCACACGAAGGAGAGCAAACAGACCTCTCTTGATCCAAGGTGAACTTCTAAAAGACAGACGTATTGTATATAGTGATTGTGTTGTCGCGATATAAGTTTAAAACGGAATTTTGCTTTACTGAGATCGTGATATGTCCGCACTGAATTTGAGACTGGCGACGTTGGGCAGTATAATGATTGTGATTGTCCTGGTGTTCACAAGCTTGCCTTCCTTTGACCAATATTGAGTTAACAGGTAAACGCCAGGGGAAAAAAAGACGAAAAGAGAAGAGAAAAGGAAGGGGAATTGGAAATGTGACAGAGAGATTTCGAGGGAAAGTAACGTAACGTTTGAAACGAACTGAGATCTGTGAATAATTTCTCTAGTCAGAATGAGAATTACAATGATTGTCTAGATGTCCAAGAACGTAAAAACCAGTTAATAACTAGCGATTTAGAAGGGTTGATATCTAGGCTTATATCTCTCGCTTTTTATTTGCTATGCAGAAGACCAAGTGCATTGGAGGCCAGGATCCGTAGGGCAAGTGCAGCCCCTATAACAACTCCGCCTCCAATACGGTATGTGTAGCCAGCTACCTTTAAAGTTCCTTTGATTTTTCATGTGCTGTGGGTCATTACCAAGCTTTGAAATTTCAGACAAAAATTCACACAAAAGGCAATCATCCTTTCGTCTGTTAGAACATTGTCACAGTTACTTTTTCTTTTTGGGGTTCTGTATTCTCCATCTTTCTCTTTATTTGTGGTACGCTCTTTTTATTGCTTAGGCAAAAAATGAAATTCTATGCTGTAAGCAGTTAAAATGCCTGACTTGTTGATGCCGCAAGCTTGTAATCTGACTGAAAATGAAGTACAGGCGTTAAATAATCGATACGCGAGGTCAATAAGTAAGAACTGCAGCGGAAGCTTAGCATCACATTAAGAGCTATGTTAACCTTGCTTGATGAAACTTGCTCATATCGGCGAAGAAAGTTTATCGTGATATCTGGCGTTATGGTTTTGTTTTCAATAACTTTTTGCTGATTTTAAAATTGTGAAGCAAGAAGCAAACATATATTCAAATGAATAATATTGACGATTAAGAAAGTTATTACAAACTCAACTCAAACTCTTTCCCAGGGTCTCTCATCTTGCCACCCTCACGGGAAGATGAGAGATCCTGGGAACGAGGCTGCAACAACCACCTCAACAACAGCAACTGGTAATTGTTTCTATGGTTACTTGATTGATTGAGTTACGTGTACAAATGAATTGTAATCTCACTGCTTTCAGTGAGGTTCCTGATCCGAATCACAACCAATAAGAAGACAGCTTAAGGCACGGACGTGACATGCACAGGTCAGTTAGTGTGTGACGTCGAAATTGTGAACAAATCACGCAACTTTGTCACGCAATGACTTTTTTCGTTTAAATCGTTTTCTAACAAAGCACCTGTATCATCGCTATCTTACGTTTTGTGTGACCTTAACAATGCACAAGCCACACAAACAGATTTTGATTGTGAGTTTATTCGTTATTTGAATATTTGCACTTGCACCTTGACGTACAGGTTAGTGTGTGACCTCCACAATGAGCAAAAATTACGCAAAATTGTCACGCGCACTGAATTTAGTTTCACTCTTAATCACCATTTTTGAAACTAGCACGATTGATTTGACGTAATAAGGCACCATTTTTTTGACCCAAGAAAAAGACTAACGGATTAACAGACGCAAAAGCCTAACTGCTGTATTCTAAATGCTGCACTTAGAACTGACCTGTAACGTCTCTGCTGTAAGATAAATTTTATGATTTACTACATCTTCTCCTTCTATAGCTGTTATTATATCCGCTTTGTCTTGTCTACGTGCAGCTCATTATCCATACCACTATTTGTTCTGATGTACTCTGTTCTCTTGTATTGTCCTGTCTCATAACTTTAGTTCACCCTGCTCCCCTGTTCATGCTGTTTTCGCCCTTTTCTGACCTTTGACCTACACCTTAACAAACTCCTTATTGCCATCTCTAGATTATTTCGTTGCAAAGAGTTAAACCCGAGCCTCTTCAGCTCATTAACCAATCCGAGAAAGAGACAGAACGTAACGGGGGATTTTCAGATTTTGAGATTCCAAACTAATTTCAGGGTGCAAAGTCATTTTATTGTTGTGTTTGAACACAGAAAATTCTTTCTTGCAATGACATTTTTTTTTCTTTTCCCACGCTTGTCGATTGCACTCTTCCAACGTGAGTGGTCAGCTCACGAACAAACGCAGCTTAGTTTTATCTTCTGTCGTGTTTTGAGAGTTTTAAATCAGACTTCCAACTTGATGTTTCCAACCGGTAAAACCTTTTTGCACTCTTTATTTTAGACGTCCGTGTTCTATTGCATCAATTGTCTTTTAGCCTGTTTTAAACATGAGACAACCTAAAATTGCATCTTGCCTCATTTGTTTGTCAATAATACCCAGTTTTAACGTTTTTCCTCGCCTTCTTTCCTTTTTTACTACACTCACCACTTCTATTGCACTCATCAGAGAAAAATAGGATTTTCTTTTCAATTGCAGAACACAAAGCAAAAAGAAGAAAAAATCAAAGAAAAAAGAACAAGAAAATAACGACCTTCCACCAATAAACTTTAAAAGTAGTAAAAAAGGATTTAACTTGAATGAATCTTTGCGTGGTTATCGCTCACTCACAGACGAGGAGCAGAATACCGCTCCAACTTTACCGAGAGTAGCCGACGACGAACGAGATTTACCGAGTGTTACTCAAAAGAGGGGAGCTTACCAACCTCTTACTGAAGAACACAACCAAGAACTGGTGGACGAGATGTTTGGCGACTCGCCGGAGAAGAGCCGAAAGAAATCAAGCAAGAGGCAAAGAAGGAGACGACCGAGGGAAGACGACGAGGAACCGGTTGCTTGAGAATTTGTAATGTAGTTCCTGTCGGGAAAAAAATGCATGTACAGTGAACCACCAATTCCTTTAACAGGAGGGGGGGACACAAATGGTGTCCGTAGCCGCGGGGGTGGGTTGCAGGTTGGTGTAACGCTTCTCTGGGATACACAGAAGAATGTTTCTCTTGTAATGTACATCCACAAGGGTTACCTTACAAAGGTGACTTTCATATTGGCAAAAGATTCAAAATCCAAAATAACAAAATCGCCGTTTTGACGGAGTATGGAATTTTTCGCACTTCCGTGGCACTTTTTATACATGTTTACCCCTGAACTCTCTCCCCTTTCTCCCTTCCCCCTTCCCCCCTCCCCCCTTCCTCCTCCTCCCTTCCCTCCACTCCCTACTCCCTGGAAAAATACGTACCGTTGAACTTCCAACCGTTTGAAACTGTTCACGTCCAGTGAGCGAATATTCAGGACTTAAATATTCAGTCTCTTCAAGTTAGGCATGCGGGATGCGGGATGCGGGATGCGGGATGCGGGATGCGGGATGCGCGATTCAAACGGCCAAAGTTCGGTTTTAAACCGCAATTTAATCTGGATGGCTGGACATGACCATTTGCGCAAATTTTACTTATTAAGTGTGAATATCGCAGTGTGGTCTTCTTGATCGAAACGTTTCTATGTTGGCATTCCAAATGCCACCTTAAAGGTACATTTACACAGGCAATATTTCGTGCATCTGATATTGCAGTTTTGTTGCAACATAGATCGCATGAGAAATTGCCTAATGCAAACACTTCCTCAAATGTGCTTGTCCAGCGACGTTTTAGCCCCAACAAGCGTTTTCGAATATTTCGAAATGATTGCGGCTACTTAACACTGTATCGATTCCTCGCAAGGGTGCAACTTCTGTGCAAGTCAATACCCAGTGTAACATGTCTGAACGAAAGGCTGAAAGGTACATTTTTCTTGAAGCCATGATCGGGCTTAAGAGAGACCGCCCGTTCCACAGTGCGCTGTCTATTTTAGGAAAATCAGCTGCTTAGCCGGGAGTCCCAATTTAATCCTGCACGTCACTTACCTTTGGATATACTTCAGTTTCTCCATCATCTCTTTATACACTTCACATCAATATTATCTTGATCCTAGTAATTGCTGTGATTTCTCTTTTCTTTAAAAAAAGAGAGAAGAAAAATCAACAAAGTTGGCCGTGATTGTTAATGGCTCAGCTATTTCGATTTGAATGTTGCATGATTTCATTTAATAACAAAAATAGAGTCAATTTTCAATCATGAGGGATCTTCCCTCGAGAATATGAGGTATAAAAACCGCATTCTCTTCTTCCATTATCCATTTCGCTTTATTGAGTTAGGGCCTGTTTACAAGGAGAGAGGGTTACCCCAGTAAACGGGTTACCCTAGCAAACGGGTTACCCTAGTACGCACACATTTCCTCTTTTTTTCTGCGTTCTAGGGTTACCCTGGTAGGCGGGTTAACTTTTTCCCTTGCAAACACTCCAGGCAGGGTTAACCCGCCTATCCGGGTTAACTTTCTTTGTTTCCAGACCCTTTGAGTGTAACCGCGCATTAAGTTGTTCCGGGTTGTAGGGTTACCCTACCTGTGAAATTTTGCTTGTAAACCCGGGCTATCTTTTGCCCTCCAGCTAGGGTTAACCCGCTTGCTAGGGTAACCCTCCCTCCTTGTAAACAGGCCCTTAGATTTTCCCACAACAGACGAAGAAAGCGCCGTATGCTTCGCTGCGAGATCGTCGATACAAACATATTTTATATTCTATTTAAATACAGTAACGTATAACCTTTCGTATAATTTTATTTTAGTAAAGAAAAATATTTAAAGGATGTAAATCTGCACTCTTACAAGAATTTATCTTAAGTTAATTTAAACCGTTTAAACTTCATGTGGTTATTGAAATTCAGTCTGAAGATGTACATTTAGAATATTGTAGACATGATGATAGATGCGAATGCAGCCATAACACTACCAGAAAAAAGACCTGAAAACATTTTCAGGCTTTGAACGGGATATTAGAATATCGCCTTGTGCTTTGTAGGTATTGTTGTATTTTATTGTTTCAAAAATGGACTGGAGTGTAAATAATCATTTTATTTTGACAGAGAGCAAACTGGTGAATTGAATACTTTAAAGCTGGCAAGTTTTAAAGTGAACTTTTGTACAAAGGACGTTATTTATTGCACTAAACAAGTGTGCCATATGTTCTCGTTAGCAGAGTGTTCAATTAAATGCTTAGCTTGTAAACAAGCCTCACAATTTTTTAGTTTTAGTTTTTGCCCGCATTGCAAATGCAGACGATAAGTGTTGATATGTATTGCAATTTCATATAACTCAATAAAAATAACGTTTTCTGCCTAATGGTAAATTATATTCCAGATATAAGGTAATTCGTCTGAACTGCATGGCGCATCCTGTGCGCGATTTTCCATTAGTGAACGCATGCGCACGAGTGCGTGCAGCTAATGAATCAATCACTGGCTTCCTCTTGGGGGCCACCCCCAAGGCAGCCACGGGAACCTAACGGCATTTGTCGAGATTGTCAGATATTTGTTGCCCGAGGGTGTGGGGGGAAACATCACTTTTGTTCACAGAGATTGAGTCCCAGGGGGCAGACCCTGGGGATTTGCTGGTCAGCGGTATACCCTATCGAAGATTCCCGGATGTTGTTCGAGGTGGTCACTTCGCGTCCTCGTCGCACGAGCCGTCGCACGAGATTTAGGGCTTGAATTGACCAAGTTTCGTCGACATGCCTGTTTACAACGCTTGGAGCTCGGAAATAAGAAGAAAGCTGTTCTGGTGAATTCTTTAGAAGTAAAGCCAACTGCACTGAAATACAACAAACTTTAAATGAGGGTCTAAGCGGAGCAAATAGCTGGTTTTTGTGCCTAAAATTCGTACATTTGTGCGTTAACGGGAACACTGGTCCTTATCGTTGCACCCAGGGGGGCAGGGTATTTGTCAGAATTCCTCTGCTCTATACCCTGGGGGATGTGATGAGGTTTGAAAGGGCATTTGGACAAATCCCCCAGAGTCCCCGGGAGTGGCCCACAGGGGGAGGCCGCTGATTGATGCATGACACCTACAACGTTAAGAGATTTCCTTTACTATTGAATTGCGCATCCCTACTGCGCATAATTTCACGCGTGATTAGCGCGCGCGCATTAAAAAAAATGGCGGCTTTTTGTTTACGGCTGGACCTCGCCAAGAGGTAAATCATCCTTTTCTCGAAAACTCGCAAGGTGCCCTATCACTTTTTTTTCTGTTGTTTTGAATTGAGTAATTTATTTCTCTGTGTAAAATAATTATGGACCAATTCTCAGTGTAGAACAACAAACAGTCGTCGGAAACGTGAATTTTGTAAGGATTTTTGGGTATAAACAAAGTGCTGTTGCTCCTAAACGAACCCTGGGACCCTTCATTTTTATCTCAAAATTTAAGTTCCCACAATGTATTATATAAACAATCAATAGGCAAATTTTGGCAGAATTTTAAGTGCGGGTTCTATTTTAGTGGAATGACCTTAAGCCAAGCTCGACAGCAAAGTTAATGTTTGTTTTCTCCTAAACGAGCTCGGTGATTCCAGCTCATTACTGCGCACATTAAAATTATGTGGTTAACCGCAATATACCGCGATTCAAAGAAAAGGTTAATATTCTGATGTATTCTGTTGGAATGTTGTAAAGCGCATGTAGAGAGCTCCTTAATTTACTTTGTAATTCAATTAAAATAGCGTGTAATGTGAGAGCGTGAGAGGCGCGTTGGCCTCATGGTTAGTGCCGGCTCGTCTCCTGATCGAGCGGTCTGAGTTCATGCCCTGGCCGGGGATATTGTTTTGTGTTCTTGGGCAAGACACTTCACTTTCGCAGTGCCTCTCTTCACCCAGATGCATAATGGGTACCGGTGAACTTAATGCTGGGGGGTAAATCTGCGATGGACTAGAATCCCATCCAGAGGGGGAGGAGAAATACTCCAAGTCGCCTCATTCCTATCTCATTACTAGAATTCCTAAGAGGAACCTCTGGGGGTCAAAAAAAACAAAAACAAAAACAAAAACAAAAAACAAAAACAAAGCCAAACAAACGAACAATACTAAAACGGCCATGCTTGTTGCGCTTTAAACAGCACGGTGGCCACCGCGTCTTGATAGCGAAGGATTTCTTGTTCTCTTGGAATTCTGCGAAACGTACCTCCCCAAGCCAAGTTCTGGAACTGATCTCTAGTTCTACGGAAAATGCGAATTTCTGTCGGCTGTTAGAGGAACTCGTACATGCAAAGCTACAGTTCTGAACCACGATAAACTATTTAGTGAGGCTAGCGTTCTGCCATTTGTTAAAAGTTTCGTCACATCAGTAAGCCACGCATAAAACAAATAGAATCCATGTTGCCGTGTGTCTGTCCGGTAACAAATCACAGAAGAGGTCAAAATGTGGTAAGAGCCTACCTCATTTGACGTCATCTGTGATCAGTTACTGAACAGACGCACGCAACATGGAATCTATTTGTTAAGTAGATGCATGGGGGAGGTAGGTGGGGGTGGAGGACGCAAAGAGCCCTCAATGAGCAGTGTTAAGTAAGCTTCGCAAAAAATAATTCATTCTAAAACAACGTATCATACGAGAAGAATGAGGAACCTTGCCATGACTGTTGATGTTTTGAAGTAAATTATTACAAGCAAATTACAGATTTGGAATTAGGGAGAGCTTAAATGGACTGGATGTCCCGCGGGGCGTAACAACTAATCCATGCTACAGAAGCTGGAGTTAAGTCGAGAGCATTGAATTCCGCCGCAGTGAAAATGCTAGTTTATATTGTAAGGTGCAAACAAACTTAATATACAAAGAGAATTGGACTTGAACAATTTTCCCCATACCGTTTTTATTATTATCATTATCATTATCTTTAACATTATCATTATCATTATCATTATCATTATCATTATCATTACCATTACCATTATCATCACTATCACTATCACTATCATTATTATTATTATTATTATTATAACCATTTGCATCCTACTTTATTTGCTGCCGTTTTGCTGCTCTAAAATTTTTTAGACTTAAATGCGAGTAGTGCCGTTCTATCCACTGATACACATTATTCAGGTGCCATTGTGAAATTATGTATGATTAAAGGTACATGCTTATATTTATAGCCCAATTAACAGAAAATTAAGGCCTCCCAAAAGGTGTTGTGAATAGTATTCAGATTACACGATAGTTTACTGAGCTTACGTCCCTCCCTTTTTATATGCATTGGAAGATCACCAAAAGGCAGGGGTTGCTTTTTTTGGTCGGCTAATCATGTGTATTCAATCCACGTTAAAGTTTTCCTTTGCTGTCATATTGTTTTATATTACTTCTTTCATGTCATCTGGTTCTTGACTGAACGCAGATATATAAACTTCACCATGCCAAAATATTCTGCTGCAACTGGACTCTAATTGTCAATTATCAATAGCAGCGGCTTCTAAAAGTACCAAGTCAACTTTTCAACTACAGCTTGCTAATTCTAAACCCACCTACAAACACTACAGAAGCAAGACATTCGCCTTCCCCGTTTGCCCGTTAGTTTCAATCAGTTATATTCTTTATCCCTAGCTTGTTCTAGACACTATTAACGATTTCCTAAGGTTAAGGTTAGCCTGCTAAAACAGCCGTCCCTTTTCGCTCCTCACCCCGATCGCGATTAGCAATTTTTTGACGTCCTTCTCGCGAAGCGCTACTAGGGGTAGGGAGCGAAGAAAGACGGCTGTTTTACGCAGGCCAGGTTCAGGTAGAAAACAGTGAAAAGAGTGTTAAGAAGACTGCTTAGTTCGCAAGTTATAGCGACGTTTGTTACAGACTTGGCACGTGTGTTTCATATCATTGAGTTCTTATAACCCTCAGATGAACAACAGGAACTATTTCGAGTTCCCCCCTCCCCCATATTCTTTCACAACCGTTTAGTTATGGCAATCCACCAAAGGGGTTCTCACGTTTTCAAAAGGGCTGCATGTTCTAATTTTCAGTCGTTCTACTGACAACACTACAGTGTTTTGTTTTCCAGACCCAGTGATATTCTCTGTTTTAATAACACTTTTTCAAGTTCGCGTTAGTAACGAGGTAATATTAGCTTACTTAAGTGTCCCATTGTTTTTAGTTTTGCTTATAATCATAAGCTAGGCTAAAAGGCACGACGGCAACCGTAAACGTGAACTAGGGAGATATTTCAACACTGTATTCTAAAATACTGTCAGTCACTTGCCAGACTATGCAAAATTTGCTTATGTTCTTGACTAAATACACGCACACACCCGTAGTGCGGTTGCAGTAGTAGTTCGTCCAAGGGTTAATATTTTTTTTGTTGAAGTAAAGCTACCAGGGCGTGGAATGGCTAAGTGTTAGGGCATGTCAAACGACGACTTCTTGAGAGAGTAGAATCATTACAGCAGCAAACGGAAGTTGTTAGAATAGGCCTTTTGAAACAGTTAGTCACGTATTACTAACCGATAATTTGTAAACTTTAAAGGAGAAGGCCACTCCAAGAAACGTATTTTTTTTTTGGCAACGCGAATAAAAACCTTGCACTAAGTTTGGCCACTCACCGAAGTTTCAGCCTCTAAAGTGCAGGTTTTCTTTATGAAATTCATCTACAAAGAAGCCCAAAATTCGACATCGTTACCGTCATTTTGAACAGTAGCCGCGTTTTCGTGACGTCATTTTGTCCAAATGGTTTCCAGGAAACCTTTTAACTACCACTCTTAAGGGCTTATGGGTTATGGCTTCTCTTGAGCCATATTATTTTGAGCCAAACATGCTCCAAACTCCAAAATGTTAGCATTGAAGATAGTGAAGTGCATAATCGCTTGGAAAAAATAGATTTTGCTGACCTTGTGAAGGATGCAAAGTCAGTTGCAGGTTTGTCTCCTTCCCGCCATTTTCGAGTCGGACGGAATGGCGTCACATAAACACTGCCTGCCAAGACAGTTTCACAATGGCGGCTTCCGAAGTCGCTTCTTTCGAGACGAACTTCTGCAGGATAGCGGGCACTTCAGAGCCTTAAACTTGGATGAGTGGAGATGCTGAATGTGTACTTGCTATAGGCAAGAGTTTTTTTGGAGTGACCTTCTCCTTTAAGCTACCAATGTGCATCTAAAACTACGATTTCAGAACTGGAAAGGGCATGTTTTAAATAGCCAGAACACTAACACTTTTCAGACCAATGCCGCATACACGATGAAGAATTAATGACAATTTGAATATTGCCAAAAAATAAGGTTTAGTATAGAAGCTAGGAAGCTTTGCCCTCCAGAAACCTTCTCCGTTATTTAAAAAACTACTACAAAAGGAAACTGCTGCCATATAACTGTTAGAGATAGAAAGAGGGATGAAATATTAGGAAGACTGAAAAATTCTAGGTTCTTTAACCAAAAGGCAAAGATCGATTTTATGTCAGCTTGAAAACCTGAAAAATTGCACCACTGGAGCGTGACTGGAGGGCAAAGCATATTTTCCTCATACAAATCCTTCTAATTTGTAACCTCTATACAAATTCCCTCTTAAAAAAAATATTAACCTGAAATTTGCATGTAAGCTTATTTGTAAATGTTCTTCCATTTCTGATAACACCATTCATTACCAATGACTAAATCAGTGTGTTCTTGAAATGCACGTCACGTGAACAACTGTTCAAAAGACCTATTTAACTGCACTTGGTAGATCTCACGGCTCAATCACGTTGGTATCAAGATGTTTCTCTGACTCCCTGCTCTTCTTGACTTCAACCGGCTTGACTTTAGCTTCTTGACTGAGGCCAGTCAATGGTCTGCGCCGATAGTGACGTTTTCCGCTCATATCTGGAGTAAACAGACCAAAACCTAAGTGACAAGCAATGACAGACGGACAGAGGGACTGCACATGACAGCGGACAGCGGACAGTGGGACAGAAAAACAAGGCTACTCTGGGACGCGGGGACACTGGAAAAGAGACTAGCAGTCAACCTCGTTCTCAGTAGGACTGGAGAATTTCAAAGGCGTATTTGCTCGTGTGCGGTTAATATAGCGATGACCAGCAATCACCTTTCTTTCGCTTCAGTTGAGATGGACAAAAATTATTCGTTGACTCTACCCCGGTGGAAAAGTTTGTGTCACAGGTGGTCACTTGACCAGCCGCAGCAAGAATCTTCTCCTAACGACAAAGGGAGGCAGAGGAGAGAGAACCTGAAAACGAGGTTGACTGGCAGTGTAGATACTGCGATTATCAATTTTGCAAGGCGCGACGGAAGTTTTGTAACCAGAATCGTGTTATCACGAGGAATTGACACCTTGTCTAATGCAACCCCTTGGCCTCTGACGTCATTAGTAGCAAAGCGCGCGAAATTGGAAAGGCAGTCTCAAACCGCATTCATCGAAGAGAATGAGCTTTTAGGGGTTCATCGCCTGAAGGTGGTCATTAAACATTTGTGTATAAGCCATGTTCTCTATCGAAATCTCGTACTATTCTAAACCAGTATTTCTAGCCTGATAACCTGTTGTTGAGATAAATTGAAGTTCCAATTAGAATACCGCCGAATTTCGTTCAGCTCTTGCAAATGATTGAAGTCGGTTTTGCTTTTTAATTGAACTTGTAAACAGATCCGACTCGTGGCTACGGCAGCCAGTCGTGGAAATTACTAAAAGCGTCTGATCTGTTCACGCGTACAATTACATGTAATATAATCGCTAATCGTTTCACAGAATCCCTATACAAATTGTCTAGGAACTGACCCGCCCACTTTTCATTTCCCACTTTTTTTTGGTGACGGCGCTACTGCTCCTTAACTGTTACTCAATAGGGCCCAGCTATACCTATACCCCCACTTCACGGAGAAAGAGATGACTTGAAATTTAAACACAGAAGCAGGCAATTCCCTTTTGGTCTCTCTATCTCCTCATTTTTTTTTATTGTTACATTTTCTTGGCAATATTGAAATAAATTCTGGAAAAGTTAAATTGTATAAGTTGATAACCAATTAATGTCATTTGGCTGTATACTCAAGGCAAACATATCATTTCAAAATGGCTAATTTTCAAGTTACATTTTATCGGATCTGGCCCTGAAAATGTTTCTTCTTATTTTGAATGAAAATTAGGAAATATGTATATGGAAACATGTACCGTGTTTCTATCGAGTTTTAGAAACAGGAATGAAAGTTTGGGAGAACGGGAAATGCTGTGGGAACCCAAGCAGAGTGTTTCCACACCTTTTTCGAGTTCTCCATAACTTTCACGAGTGTTTCTATAACTCGATAGAAACACGGAGAACATGTTTTCTATTTCTTTTAGAAAATACCCCAACGAAAAAAAGAAAAACAAATTGTCTACCTTAATCATCAAAATGTAAATTCTCTTTACTCGCGCCATCATTACGTGTACATGTTTTGTGTTTCTATCGAGTTTTATATAATAAACCAAATTATACTTGCATTTTGATTGGTTCTCGCCTATAATATATAGAGGACAGATGTATGATTTACTTCATCATCACAAAGGTTTTTCCCTCTGTGTTTTAAAATGGCGGAAAGTTTTGCGAATTTAGACAATATTTTACGTGACTGGGGGAAAGATAAGGTACAAAAAGGTCTTGTCGAGGCATTGAACAGGTACGAGAAGAAAGAAGAAGAAAGAAAGAGCCTATTCCTTTTAGAAAATGACTCAGAAAAAATACTCAAGCAGTCTCAGTGGGCAGTCGAGCGAGATTAGACCAAACACAAAATTGGTCTTGAAATTATTTCAAGGTAAGAAACCATTTCTTTGTCTCGAAATTAAAAAACCTAATAAACAAAATATTTTCCTACGTGATGTATCAAAGGCGGCTGCAAAGCAAGACTAAATGATATAAAGGTTACTGACTGCTGCAATAGCTTGGCATGGATTAAATGATTTTCAAGACCGGACCACCTCCCATCTTGGCCTGAAAGAGTCAATTATCTCTTGCAATTCTGTTAACCCCTTTAATATTGAACTTTCAAAGGGTAATATATACTTTTGAGCATGGCTTATTTTTGATCCCTTTGCATTAACTTTTACTATCTTAATAGGTAGCTGATGGCATCTCTAAATTATTCAGTTGTGCAAGACTTCAAATTGTGTAATCTAAATTTGAAAACATTGTCTAACTGAAGAAAATGTCTTTTTCATAAAGTGGGTTTGTGGGAATTTTTAGCGCCAACTTTGTTACGCTTGATATTACCCAGATCCAAATACGCCCCCGTGGAATAGCTGTCAGCTGTTCATGCCCGGCTGGTTTTATTTCTAAATTTCATTTAATTTCTGATTAAGGTAGTAGGGTAATCTTTCTTAATCAAATTTGAAATTCAAACGCAGTAGCAGGCAATTCCATTCTGGTCTCTCTATCTCTCTATCTCTCTATTTCATCTTTTTTAGTTTAATTCATTTTTTTACATTTTCTTGGAAATGTTAAAATAATTTCTGGAAAGGTTGTAGGAATAACCAGTTCATGTCATTTGGCTGTACACTCCAGGTAAACATTTCGCTTCAAAACGGCTAATTTTCAAGCTACATTGTATCGTACCTGACCCTGAAAATGATTGTCCTCATTTTTGGGCGATATATCAAATATTTTCTTTTAAAAAGATGAATGACACAGCCATCAATACCTCTATCTGGACAACAAATTAACAGAGTTTGAGCAAGTTCGAGATTTCACATTTTTGCTGCTATTTGCACATTTTTTTTGATTCTCACAGATATATATTTTTAAGTGTTTAGTTAATCCCAACATCATTCCAATGCTTACCACAAATTCCCCACTTTCCCTTGTAGGCAGCGTCCAGCGAACACCAATACATGTGGTAATCAGTTTTGGTACAGGAATGGTATGTTACTCCTTTGTAAGTGAAAGGTATACTGCAGCATTGGCCAGCTGTTGTCTTTTCGACACATTGAGCTTCTGTTGAGGACGCTTTAAAAACAAAGATGAAAGGAACAACAAACGTTTAAGGTGAACTTAGCAGTCTACTAGTTTCGAAAGAAACGGTCTCGCCATAATATGATTAGCTACTATTTCATCCCGTTTAAAAATGCCGAGATGTCAATTGCTTTTACCATGAACTATTAAGCAAGTGGTATTTCGCACTAAGAAGGTGCCATGTTTAAGGACCTTTGCGAAACGTTTGGTTGGTAATTCTACTACGCACGCGATATATTATCAATGGCGGCTGCAAAGCAAGACCGAATTAATCCCAACATTATTCCACTGCTTACCACAATTTCCCCACTTTCCCTTGTAGACAGCGTCCAGCGAACACCAAAACCTGTGGTAATCAGTTTTGGTGCAGGAATGGTATGTTACTCCTTTGTAAGTGAAAGGTATACTGCAGCATTGGCCAGCTGTTGTCTTTTTGACACATTGAGCTTCTGTTGAGGACGCTTTAAAAACAAAGATGAAAGGAACAACAAAAATTTAAGGTGAACTTAACAGTCTACCGGTTTCGAAAGACACGGTCTCGCCATAATATCTTTAGCTATTATTTTATCTCGTTTAAAAATGCCGAGATGTCAATTGCTCTTACCATGAGCTATTAAACAAGTGGTAATTCCATGTTTAAGGTCCTTCGCGTAAGTTTTGGTTGGTAATTCTACTGCGCGCGCAATATATTATCAATGGCGGTTGCAAAGCAAGACCAAATTAATCCCAAAATTATTCCAATGCTTACCACAATTTCCCCACTTTCCCTTGTAGACAGCGTCCAGCGAACACCAAAACCTGTGGTAATCAGTTTTGGTACAGGAATGGTATGTTACTCCTTTGTAAGTGAAAGGTATACTGCAGCATTGGCCAGCTGTTGTCTTTTGGACACACTGAGCTTCTGTTGAGGACGCTTTAAAAACAAAGATGAAAGGAACAACAAAAATTTAAGGTGAACTTAGCAGTCTACTAGTTTCGAAAGAAACGGTCTCGCCATAATATCTTTAGCTATTATTTTATCCCGTTTAAAAACGCCGAGATGTCAATTGCTTTTACCATGAACTATTAAGCAAGTGGTAATTCGCACTAAGAAGGTGCCATGTTTAAGGACCTTTGCGTAACTTTTGGTTGGTAATTCTACTGCGCACGCAATACATTATCAATGGCGGTTGCAAAGCAAGACCAAATTATTTTAGGGTTAGCGACCGCTGCAGTAGCTTGGCATGAATTAAATGATTTTCAAGACCTGATGATTTCTGATCTTGGGCTAAATGAGGCCCTGATCTCTTGCAATTCTGTTAACTCCTTCAATATCGAACTTTTAAATGGTGATATATACTTTTGAGCTTGGCTTATTTTTGATCTTATTGCACTAGCTTTTACTGTCTTAATAAGTAGCTGATGGCATCTCTAAATTTTTCATATGTGCGAGACTTCAAATTGTATGATCTCAATTTTAAAACACTGCCTAAGTGAAGAAAATGTTTTTACAAAATGTAGGTGTGTGTGGATTGTTAGCGCCAACTTAATTAAAGCTTGATATTACGTAAACCTAAATACGACCTCTTTTAATAACTGCCAAATGTTCATGCCCGCCTGTTTTTTTTTTTTCAATCAATTAATCAATCTTTTTATTTCTTAATCAGTTACACTTTACAGTTTCTAAATTTCTAAATTTCATGTAATTTCTGATTAAGGTAGTAGGGTAATCGTTTTAAACGAAATTTTAAATTCAAACGCAGTAGCAGGCAATTCCCCTCTGGTCTCTCTATCTCTTTGTTTCATCTCTTTTTTAAGTTTATTTTTATATTCTCTTAGAAATCTTAGAATAATTTCTGAAAAAGTTGTAGGAATAAGTTGATAACAAATTCATGTGATTTAGCTATATACCCCAGGCAAACATTCCGCTTCAAAATGGCTAATTTTCAAGCTACATTGTCTCGTACATGACCCTGAAAATGATTGTCCTCATTTTGGGGCAAAACATCGCTTTTTTTCTTTAAAAAAGTGAATCAATACCTCTATCTGGACAACAAATAAACGGAGTTTGAGCAAGTTGGAGATTTCACATTTTTGCTGCTATTTGCGCATTTCTTTTGATTCTTGCAAATATTTATTCTTAAGCGTTTAGTTAGTCCCAACATTACTTCAATGCTTACCACAATTGCCCCACTTTCCCTTGTAGGCAGCGTCTAGCGAACACCACAACTTGTTGTGATTAGTTTTGGTACAGGAATGGTATGTTACTCCTCCGTAAGTGAAAGGTATGCTGCAGCATTGGCCATCCGTTGTCTTTTGGACACATTCAGCTTTTGTTGAGGACGTTTCAAAGACAAACATGAAAGGAACAACAAAAATTTAAGGTGAACTTATCAGTCTACTAGTTTGGAATGAAACGGTCTCGCCATAATATCATTAGCTATTATTTTATACCTTTGAAAATGCCGACATGCCAATTGCTTTTACCATGAACTATTAAGTTAGTGGTAAATCACACTAAGAAGATGCCATGTTTAAGGACCTTTGTGCAACTTTTGGAGCGTAACCGTACTGCACGCGCAATATATTTTCCTGTGTGATGTATCAAGGGTGGCTGCAAAGCAAGACTAAATGATTTGAAGATTAGAGACTGCTGCAATAGCTCGGCATGGATTAAATGATTTTCAAGACCCGATGACCTCCGATCTTGGCCTGAAAGAGGCAATTATCTTTTGCAATTCTGTTAACTCCTTTAATATTGAACTTTCAAAGGGTAATACATACTTTTGAACATGGTTTATTTTTGAGCCCATTGCATTAGCTTTTACTTTCTTAATAGGTAGCTGATGGCATCTCTAAGTTATTCAGTTGTGCAAGACTTCAAATTGTATCAACTAAATTTGAAAACATTGTCTAACTGAAGAGAATGTTTTTTCATAAAGTGGGTTTGTGTGGAATTTTAGCGCCAATTTTGTTACGCTTGATATTGCCTACATGTAAATACAACCCCTTTAAATAATATAACTGTGAACTGTTCATGCCTGGCTGGTTTTATTTTTAAATTTCATTTAATTTCTGATTAAGATAGTAGGGTAATCTTTTTTAATCAAATTTGTAATTCAAACGTAGTAGCAGGCAATTCCATTCTGGTCTCTCTATCTCTCTATCTCTCTATTTCATTTTTTTTTAGTTTAATTTATTATTTTTTTACATATGCTTGGAAATGTTAAAATAATTTCTGGAAAGGTTGTAGGAATAAGATGATAACCAATTCATGTCATTTTGCTGTACACTTCAGGCAAGCATTTCGCTTCAAAACGGCTAATTTTGAAGCTATATTGTATCGTACCTGACCCTGAAAATGATTGTCCTCATTTTTGGGCAATATATCAAATATTTTCTTTAAAAAAAAAATGAATGACACAGCCATCAATACCTCTATCTGGACAACAAAGAAACGGAGTTTATGCAAGTTGGAGATATCACATTTTTCCTGCTATTTCCGGGTTTCTTTTGATTCTCACAGATATATATTTTGAAACGTTAAGTTCATCCCAACGTTATTTCAATGCTTACCACAATTTCCCCACTTTCCCTTGTAGACAGCGTCCAGCGAACACCACAACTTGTTGTGATGAGTTTTGGTACAGGAATGGTATGTTACTCCTCCATAAGTAAAAGGTATACTGCAGCATTGGCCATCCGTTGTCTTTTGCACACATTGATCGGCTTTTGTTGAGGACGTTTCAAAGACAAACATGAAAGGAACAACAAAAATTTAAGGTGAACTTAGCAGTCTACTAGTTTCGAAAGAAACGGTCTCGCCATAATATCTTTAGCTATTACTTTATCCCGTTTAAAAATGCCGAGATGCCAATTGCTTTTGCCATAAACTATTAAGGAAGTGGTAATTCGCACTAAGAAGGTGCCATGTTTAAGGACCTTTGCGTAATTTTTGGTTGGTAATTCTACTGCGCACGCAATATATTATCAATGGCGGCTGCAAAGCAAGACCAAATTATTTTAGGGTTAGCGACCGCTGCAATAGCTTGGCATGAATTAAATGATTTTCAAGACCTGATGACCTCTGATCTTGGCCTGAATGAGGCCCTGATCTCTTGCAATTCTGTTAACTCCTTAAATATCGAACTTCTAAATGGTGATATATACTTTTGAGCTTGGCTTATTTTTGATCTTATTGCACAAGCTTTTACTGTCTTAATAGGTAGCTGATGGCATCTCTAAATTTTTCATATGTGTAAGACTTCAAATTGTATGATCTCAATTTTAAAACACGGCCTAGGTGAAGAAAATGTGTTTACAAACTTTGGGTGTGTGTGGATTGTTAGCGCCAACTTAATTAAGTTTGATATTATCTAAATGTAAATACGATCTCTTTTAATAACTGTCAAATGTTCATGCCCGCCTGGTTTTTTTTCAATCAATTAATTAATCTTTTTATTTCTTAATCAGTTACACTTTACAGTTTCTAAATTTCTAAATTTCATGTAATTTCTGATTAAGGTAGTAGGGTAATCTTTTTAAATTAAATCTTAAATTTAAACGCGGTAGCAGGCAATTCCCCTCTGGTCTCTCCATCTCTTTGTTTAATTTTTTTTTACTTTATTTTTATATTCTCTTGGAAATCTTAAAATAATTTCTTGAAAAGTTGTAGTAATAAGATTTTGCTGTTTACTCCAGGGAAACATTCCGCATCAAAACGGCTAATTTTCATGCTACATTGTCTCGTACCTGACCCTGAAAATGATTGTCCTCATTTTGAAGTGAAACATCAAATATTTTGTTTCGAAAAAATGAATAACACATCTCTCAATACCTCTATCTGGACAACAACAACAACAAAAAATGGAATTTGAGCACGTTGGATATTTCACATTTTTGCCGGTATTTGCTGATTGTGTTTGATTCTTGCAAACATTTATTCTTAAGTGTTTAGTTAATCACAACATCACTGCAATGCTTACCACAATTTGCCCACTTTTCCTTGTAGACAGCGTCCAGGGAACACCAAAACTTGTCGTGATCAGCTTTGGTACAGGAATGGTATGTTACTCCTTTGTAAGTGAAAGGTATACTGCAGCATAAACCACACCTTGTTTTTGCCACACATTCAGCTTCTGTTGAGAACGTTGTAAATAAAAAGATAAAAGGAACATCAAATATACAACTTAAATTTAACAATCTTCGATTTTCGAAAGAAACTGTTTCGTCATAATATCATTAGCTATTGCATTATCCCTTCGATAATTCCGAGATGCAAATTTCTTGTAGTAAATGGCAAATTTTGGTAAATCGCCGAAAGAATGTGGCCTGTTTAAAGTGATTAGACCAGTCCCACCTAAAAATATGAAATGTAGGCTGTATTGACGGACTTCTGTTTTATTCTACCTGTTTTTTTTTTGTTTTGTTTTTTTGTCATGGACGCGGTTCACATTTACGTCTAAGATAAAACGGGTCAGTTTCTTTGTCATCAGACTAGTTTAAAAGAAGACTATTTGTTACTTAATTCAGTGACACACCCGCCTAATTGCTGCTGTGGCACTCTTTTGTTCTTACCATGTATATTTTGACGTCATCTGACATTTTGAAGTCATGTATCTGTGATCCATTATTCAACAGCCGCACGGCGATATGAAATATATATTTGTTAAATATACAGGATACAGAATTTTTTTTTTTGTTAATTGCAACACTTATCCACTGGATATGCATTTGTCCAGTGGATATTGTTAATCACCCTTTGAACAACTGGACCCACATGTCTTAAAAGATCTCTGAAAAGAAAGAGGTTTAGCATACTCTATTGGGCTGCATTATACATTCTGTGGACAATCACACTGGCCCGTTTTCTCGTTGTATTTTACGCCGTCGCCACAGGTAATTTTGTTCACAATCTGATTTGAGCAGGCGATTTACGCGAAACAATTACAAACCTTTTTTGTCATTTTTCAATTTCCTTGTCATTTTACAATCAGAGGTCCCAAGTTCTTCCAGCTGCCATCCTGCCTGAATTTCCCATAAAATATAGGGTGTTTCCATCATGCCAGACCGACCGGTCAGAGACCAGTGGGAATACTCGAGGAAGAATGAAACGACATTTACCGATCAAACCGGGCCAACCAAGAGGAATGACCCTTATCATTTCTTTTTCCTTTCCCGAATTCCCTTAATAAATGAAATCTACTGTAGAAAAACGTAGGGCAATGAACCGGTTTCTCAAAGTGGAACGGCAAATTTCGGTCTGACCGGTCAAAGTGGACCACCTCCATAGCTGGTCCTGAATATTCCGATCGGACCAAACAGAAACGGACCTTTCCAATGGACTTCAGACCGAAATTTCCGGAATTTTTGGCACAATGAAAGTACTCATAGTTTCTCAAAAGACTTACCTCTATGGTTTCCACGAACATAGTAACCATGGTTGTGTGCGAGGTACACAAACGCAAAAAGAAAGAAACTCAAAGCAATCATCCCGCGTGTTTGGTTGTCAGCTGACCAAAAAAAAAGAAAAAATTGAAAAATTAACTCAATCATTCATGCATGACACATTATGGCTTAGTGTGGTTAGCACGCTGCCCGGTCGAGCCTGATTCAGAACTCTCCGAAGCACAAACCAATTAGTTCAGGCTTTATATTGTACGCTCGTCAGTCATTTTGTTTTTGTGTTTCTTCTTTTTATTACATGTAACTGTTTATTTGTTTCTTCTTTTGCCTTTTGTCTCTTTTTTCCCGTTAACCAAAGCGGTGCGTCTTTTTGTTGTCGAGCAGTAGCGGAAGGTGCATGGTCATGCTAAGATTATATTTTAAAACTATTGACAAAAAGTATTTAATTGTCTTGTTTTGCTTTAGTTTTTAATTATTATATTTTTAACTGGACCGTAAGTTTTGACTTCCGGCCTAGCCGTTAAAATGAAAAATGTCTACTTTTGTCGTCTTTCGGGCACTTCCGGTGGCGAAAATCACGTGATGATGCAATATCAAAATATTGGCTTTTGAGCTTCCTAATTGATCCTGAGTTGTAATTTTACCACGAACTGATTGCCTAGTATAGAATGAAATGTTTTTTTTTTTTTTTTTTTTTTTTTGTGGTGGGAGTGCGATAGAAGCTTTTGAGAGTGGTATCTGCCAGTTCTTTATGAGATGTGTCTGTTCAGGCCTAACGAAATTGGCCGGATTTATGCTAGAGACGGATCATCTGTCTGGGATGAACTTGGGCAAAAAACGATAGTTCGTCCGATAATTCGTCTGTGAGTAAATACGGGCAAACAGACGGATCATCCGCCAAGAGAAATTGTCGTGATAGTTCGACTTGACCCACGAACTTTCGTGGATGATCCGACGTGTGTGTGTAAAATATCCACGAAACTTACACCCCGTTACAAGGAGCCAGCGATTATTTTCGATAAGCTAGAAATTTCAAGATGGCGGAAAAGTCAGCTGGTTGTTCGGAAAAGTCAAAAAAGTCCAAGAAAGCACGTGTGTGGACGGAAACAGAGCTTAAACACCTTGCGCTTGTTCTAGCTGACGAGAAAAAAAAAAGCAATACGCTATTCGACTGAAGACAATTGATAGAATAAATAAACATTTCCAGCTCTATATATTACGTCTAGTTGTTAAGCCCGCAACCGTTTTTATGCATGTGACTGCTTTTCCTAAATGGTTATGCACTAGCTATTCTTCACAAACTACTGTAGCAGTGATAAAAGATTATTTCAATATGTTCAGCGATTCCAGTTGACTGGGATGATATCATCTGCCGACATTAAATACAATGTTTGGGTAGATGAGTAAGTATAGTTTAATGTATAAATATAATGATAAGGGCGACAATTTTCTTTTGATGATATTTAATTTCGTTGTTTTTCTGTTCACAAGACAAGTATCAGTCCTCCCTATAACCAAAAAGTTAATTTCAAAAGAACATTTTTTTTTGTTTTTGTTTTTTTTCAATAGGATATTCAAAGCTATAACTTACATTTGCAAGCGCGTAGGCGCTTAACATAAACAAAACTTTGTCGATGAAGAAGTTTAATTGGCATATGATAGAAAAAATGATCAAGGTATTTATCGCTTGGGAGAATTTTTTCGGTATATATAGGGAGTTGTGTTGTTGTATGTTATTTTATTTTATTTTATTTTATTTTTTTGGTCTGTGAGTGTCAGAGCGAACTGTTTCCTATCGATATCAGATAATTCGAGCCTTAGCCTTGATACGGAATCAATTATGACAAAAGCAAATATAGTCAATGAATGATTGAATATGTTTGGGATAAATAAATAAGTTAAGTGTAGTTAAGATTGGATATAGTTTTGAAAGCTACGATTTTTGTGGACGATACTTTCTTGTTTTGTGGCTAAGGAGACAAGTAATAGTGTGCTCTATCAATGAGAGGTTTATTTGCGAGAACTCACGTTTAAAGTCAGTCAACCGAAGAAATATTAAACAACAACTCCGATAAAGTCACCTTGATCGCTGCTTGTACTTCAGGACCATGCTCGAATATTAGCAAAGTAAACTCAACCAGAGCTGGTAACACGCTGAGATTGTAAACCGTTACTAAATAAATAACATCGAAAGCGCTCAGGAAACTACAGATAGTCTTCGGGAAAAACGATGCAGGCATACCCCGAAAAGGCATAGAACACCAACATATGCTAAACTTCGTATCACACATATACTTTGTTAGTTTAGATATAAAAGACCACAGGGGCAACAACCACACCAGCAGAATAAAAAAGAAACTTTCTTTTGGTAAAAGGGCTATGTCGGAAACTCAGAGTTTGGGAGCAGACAGTTTGCGGGTTAACACATCTAAAAATATCTGTATATGTCGGTATATGTATATGTCGGTAATGTTGTGATCTGCGACTATTTTTGGGTGAAGATTTAGCGCTGTGATAAGCACTACTAACAGACAGAACTTAGCGACAGTTTGCAAGGTAATTAGCTGATCTCACGGAGTATTTATCATTGGTTGGTTGGTTGGGTTCAGTGATTTTCAAAGAAACCACCGTTTCGGATCAAAAAATCGCTGGGAGGTTTGTAGACTTGCGAAAGCTAAATTAAGGTCACTTTTGGAGTGACGTGTTCTCTCTTTTAAGTTTTGCAGACTTTAAAGTGCCATCGATGATTATCCCTCGAAGGCATACTACACTTCTGAAAGGTATATTTGTTCTTAAAAATAAACGAATAAAGCCGGTGAAAATTTCTTACATGCCTTAAGAACAGATCAATCCTGGTGAAAAAGAGGGGGGGAAAAAAAAGGGAAAATCATACAGTTGAAGAAATTAACTCGTCTAAACACATGAAAACAGTTTGAATTTTTTTGATAGTTTTGAGTACTAGAGACGCATAATCCGTTGGGGCGGACTTCGACAAGAGCTTTTAGTGCCTTCCTTTGCGTCCCGATATACGGCAGAAGACTGGTAATTCGTCAAGAGGAATTATGTGTCGAACTGAAATCGTAGTCCACGAATAGTATGTGTCCTGTTTTAACACCACAGGACACGCATAGTGAGGCGCGCGAGGAGTTGGCGAATGGGTTGTTTGGTTGAGTAATCCTCTCAGGACGTCACAGACTAGCAAAATAACTCCACATAAAAAAAAAAAAAAAGAAAATGAGAATTTAAATCTTAACATATGGATACGGATTGAATCATGTGTACTCGTTTTAAAACATCCCGAGCAAAATTAAATTGTTTGCACACTAAACATTTCGAAGACCGAAGCTCGAGCCTTTGCTATTTCTGGTTTAAAACTTGTAATTGTTTATATGAGCTTTATGATGACTACTTCTCAATGTGGTTGATAGCCGTGAGCAGTAATATACAATTATTACAGTGCTTTTAATTAATGCTCTAGTCAAATAGTCTGCGATATCAAGAAAAGACCCTGCAGCAATTCACGTTTTAAGTCAGTTAGCTGATTCTCGATAACCGGAGAAAGATTAGACAGTAACTGTGAAAAGGCCGCTTTGATCGCTTCTAGTACTTCGGGACCATGCTCAAACATTAACAAAGCAAACTCTGCCAGAGCTGGTAACACGCATGACACTGAGAGAGTGAACTTTTACTACACGAATACTTAAACAGTCCTAATACCGAAAGCTTAGGAGACTATACAGATAACCTCCCGGAAATGCGGAGCTTATTCCAAAACGCATGGAACACGATCAATATATGCTCAACTTCGCTAACAGCATCGCACATATTATGCTATATCAGTGAAAAGACCAGATGAGCTTTAAAACCACACCCGAGTAGAATGAAAATGAAACTTACCTTTGGTAATAGGGCAATGTCGGACTCTCACAGTTTGAGGGCAGACTGCTTGCGCGCTAATATATCTAAAAGTCTCTGCATATTCAATGAAGCATACGGTGATCTGCGACTATTTTTGGGCGAAGGTTTTGACGCGTGTTTGTGTTGAATACTAACAATAGAACGAACTTAGCAACAGTTTGCAAGGTAATTAGCTGATCTCACGGAATAGTTATCCGTAGCAGGTTAGTTGGGTTCAGTGATTTTCAAAGAAACCACCGTTTTGGATCAAAAATCGCTGAGGTTTGTAGAAACAAAGCCCTCTTTTTTCAGTTAGTGACGTATTCTGTTTTTATGTTTTGTAGACTTTAAATTTAAGTGCCAAGTCATGATTATCCCTCAAAGGCATTCTACACTTCTGAAAGGCATATTTGTTCTTACAAATAAACGAATAAAACCGTTGAAAATTTCTTACATGCCTTAAGAACAGATCAAATCTGGTGAAAAAGAGAAAACAAGAGGAAAATCTTACAGCTGAAGAGATTAGCATGTCTGAAGAGATAAAAACACTTGGAAGTTTTCTTGGTAGTTTTATGTACTAGAGACGCATAATCCGTTGGAGCGGACTCGGACAGGTGCCTTTTAGTGCCTTCCTTTGCGTCCCAGTAATAGGCAGAAGACTGGTAATTCGTCAAGGGGAACAATCTGTCGAACAGATATCTTAGTGTTGTAATATGTGTCCTCTTTACAACAAAGTAGACGCATAATGAACCGCTTGAGGAGTTGGTAAATGACTTTCGGACTAGCAAAACAACTCGACATAAGGGAATAAGAAAGGGAACCTTAACGTGAATACGGATTGAATTATTAATAGTCAGTTACATGTAGTCAATTGCATGTAAAATCAGTCGAGTGAAATTTAACCGTTTCCACAGTCAGCCTTTTACCTCGGACATTTCACAAACCAAAGCTCAAGCGGCTGCTATTTCTGGTTTTACTTCATGAATTTCTTATTGCTTGTCTGAGTTGAATGACTGCTTCTCAATGCGGTTGATAGCCGTGTCGGACTCTGAGAGTTTGCGAGGAGACTGTTTGTGGACTCTTATGTCTAAAAATATTTCCACATCCACTGACGCACTGGCGATAATAATGTGATCTGCAATTATTACTGGGCGAAGATTTAGAGTTGTGTTAAACAGTAAAAATAGAAAGAACTTAGCGACAGTTTGCAAGGTAATTAGCTGATCTCACGGGTTAGTTATCAGTGGTTGGTTGGTTGGGTTCAGTGATCTTCAAAGAAACCACCGTTTCGGATCAAAAAATCGCTGAGAGGATTGTAGACTTGCGAAAGCTCAAGAACGCCCACTTTTTGAATGACGTTTTCACTCTTTTATGTTTTGCAGACCTTAAAGTGCCATTCCTGATTATACCTCGAAGGCATTCTACACCTCTGAAAGGTATATTTGTTCTCACAAATAAACGAATAAAGCCGGTTAAAATTTTTAACATGCCTTAAGAACAGATCAATTCTGGACGAAAAGAGAAAACAAGAGGAAAATCATACAGTTAAAGAAATTAACTTGTTTAAACACATGAAAACAGTTTAAAGTTTTATTGGTAGTTTTGTGTACTAGAGACGCATAATCCGCTGGGGCAGACTTGGACATGTGCTTTTAGTTTCTTTACTTGCGTCTCAATATACGGCAGAAGACTGGTAATTCGTCAAGGGGAACTATCTGTCAAACTGAAATCTTAGTGTAAGAATAGTATGTGTCCGGTTTTAACACCACAAGACACGCATAGTGAACCGCTCGAGGAGTTGAAGAGTGGGTTGTTTGGTTCAGTTATCCATTCAGGAATTCACAGACTAGCAAAACAATTCCACATAAAAAAATGAGAATTTAAACTTCAACATATGGATACGGATTGACTCATGTGAAGTCGTTTTAAAAAATCCAGAGCAAAATTAAATTGTCTCCGCAGTAAACATTTCACAAGCCGAAGCTCGAGCCTTTGCTATTTCTGGTTTTAAAACTTGCAATTGTTTGTATGAGCTTTATGATGACTACTTCTCAATGTGGTTGATAGCCGTTAGCAGTAATAAGCAATTATTACAGTGCCTTCGATTTTCTAGTCAAATAGTCTGCGATATCAAGAAAAGGTTCCTGCAACCGTTTACGTTTCAAGTCAGTTAGATGATTCCAAAGAAAGATTTAGACAATAACTACGAAAAGGCCGCTTTGATCGCTTTTTGTATTTCAGAACTATGTTCGGACATTAGCAAAGCAAACTCTGCCAGAGCTGGTAACATGCATGATAGAGAGACAGTGATCTTTTACTACACAAATACTTAAATAGTCCTAACACCGAAAGCTCAGGGGACTATACAGATAACCTCCCGGAAATGCGGCGCTTATTTCAAAACGCATGGAATACGATCAATATATGCTAAACTTCGCTAACTGCATCGCACATATTATGCTACATCAGTGAAAAGACCAAACGAGCTTTAAAACCACACCCGAATAGAATGAAAATAAAACTTACCTTTGGTAATAGGGCAATGTCGGACTCTCACAGTCTGGGAACAGACTGCTTTTGCACTAATATATCTAAAAGTCTCTGCATATTCAATGAAGCATACAGTGATCTGCGACTATTTTTGGGCCAAGGTTTTGACGCTTGTTGTGTTGAATACTAACAATAGAACGAACTTAGCGACAGTTTGCAAGGTAATTAGCTGATCTCACGGGATAGTTATCAGTAGCAGCTTAGTTGGGTTCAGTGATTTTCAAAGAAACCACTGTTTTGGATCAAAACTCGCTGGGAGGTTTGTATATAGATTTGCGAAACAAAGCTCTCTTTTTTAGTGACGTATTCTCTGTTTTATGTTTTGCAGACTTTAAAGCGCCAAGTCATGATTATCCCTGAAAGGCATTCTACAATTCTGAAAGGCATATTTGTTCTCATAAATAAACGAATAAAACCGTTGAAAATTCCTTACACGCCTTAAGAACAGATCAATTCTGGTGAAAAAGAAAAAACAAGAGGAAAATGCTACAGCTGAAGAAATTAACATGTCTAAAGACATGAAAAGAATTAGAAGTTTTCTTGGTAGTTTTATGTACTAGAGACGTATAATCCATTGGAGCGGACTTGGACAAGTGCTTTTAGTGTCTTTCCTTGCGTCCCAGTGAAAGGCAGAAGACTTGAAATTCGTCAAGAGGAACTATCTGTCGACTAGATATCTTAGTTTGGTAGTATGTGTCGTCTTTACAACAAAGGAGAGGCATAATGAACCACTTGAGGAGTCGGCGAATGACTTTCGGACTAGCAAAACAACTCGACATAAGGGAATAAGAAAGGGAACCTTAACGTGAATACGGATTGAATTATTATAATAGTCAATTACATGTAGTCAATTACATGGAAAATCAGTCGATTGAAATTTAACTGTTTCCACAGTTAGCATTTTACCTGGGGCATTTCACAAACCAAAGCTCAAGCGGCTGCTATTTCTGGTTTTACTTCATGAACTTCTTATTGTTTGTATGAGTTTAATGACTCCTTCTCAATGCGGTTAATAGCCGTGTCGGAAATGAGAGTTTGCGAGGAGACTGTTTGTGGGCTATTTTGTCTAAAAATATTTGCATATCCACTGACGCACTGTGCCGGTAATAATGTGACCTGCAATTATTGTTAGGCGAAGATTTAGAGTTGTGTTAAACAGTAATAATAGAAAGAACTTAGCGACAGTTTGCAAGGTAATTAGCTGGTTTCACGGGTTAGTTATCAGTGGTTGGTTGGTTGTTTCGGTTCGGTTCAAAGCTGTAATTTACATTTGCAAGCGCGTAGGTGGTTAACGTAAACAAACCTTTGTCGATAAAGTTTAATTGGCATGCGATGGAAATATGATCAAGATATTAATCGCTCGGGAGAATTTTTTTACGGTATATATAGGGAGTTATTAATTATGTTATTCTATTTTATTTTATTTTATTTCATTTTAATTTATTTTACTTTTTTTTTTTTTGCTTTGCCTGTGCGTGTCTTAGCGAAGTGTTTCCTGTCAATTTGAGATAATTTGAACCTTACCCTGGATACGGAATGAATCATGCAATGAGTGATTCAATATGTTTGGGATAAATAAATAAGTTAAGTGTAGTTAAGATTCGATATAGTTATGAAAGCTACGATTTTTGTGGACGATACTTTCTTGTTTTGTAGCTAAGGAGACAAGTAATAGTGTGCTTTATCAATGAGAGGTTTATATGCGAGAATTCACGTTTAAAGTCAGTCAACCGAAGAAATATTACACAACAACTCCGATAAAGTCACCTTGATCGCTGCTTGTACTTCAGGACCATGCTCGAATATTAGCAAAGCAAACTCTACCAGAGCTGGTAACACGCTGAGATTGTAAACTGTTACTAAATAAATAACATCGAAAGCGCTCAGGAAACTACAGATAATCTTCGTGAAAAACGAGGCAGGCATACCCCGAAAAGTCATAAAATACCAATATGTGCTAAACTTCGTATCGCACATATGTACTTTGTTATTTTAGATACAAAAGGCCAGATGGGCAACAACCACACCAGTAGAATAAAAAAGGAAACTTACTTTTGGTAATAGGGCTATATCGGACACTCAGAGCTTGGGAGCAGACAGTTTGGGTGCCAATACATCTAAAAATATGTGCATATTCACTGAAGCAGTGTGTCGATAATATGGTGATCTGCGACTACTTTTGGATAGAGATTTAGAGCTGTGATAAGCACTAATAACGGACAGAGCTTAGCGACATTTTGCAAGGTAATTAGCTGATCATTGGTTGGTTGGTTGGGTTCAGTGATTTTCAAAGAAACCACCGTTTCGGATCAAAAAAATCGCTGGGAGGTTTGTAGACTTGCGAAAGCTTAAGAACGCTAACTTCTCGAATGACGTATTCTCTCTTTTATGTTTTGCAGACTTTAAAGTGCCATTGATGATTATCCCTCGAAGGCATTCTACACTTCTGAAAGGTATATTTGTTCTCACAAATTAACGAACAAAGCCGGTGAAAATTTCTTACATGCCTTTAGAACAGATCAATTCTGGTGGAAAAGAGCAAAAAAAAAAAAAGAGGAAAGTCGTACAGTTGAAGAAATTAACTGGTCTAAAGACATGAAGACAGTTGAAAGTCTTATTGGTAGTTTTGTGTACAAGAGACGCATAATCCCTTGGGCCGGACTTAGGCAAGTGCTTTTAGTGCTTACCTTTGCGTATCAGTATAAGGCAGAAGACTAGTAATCCGGTTTCAACACCACAGGAGACTCGTAATGAACCGCTTGAGGAGTCGGCGAATGGGTTGTTTGGTTGAGTTATCCACTCAGGACTTCACAGACTAGCAAAACAACTCGACATAAAAGCATAAAAATTTGAACCTTAACATATATGTATGGATACGGATTGAATCATGTGTAGTTGCTTTGAAAACTCCAGTAAAATTAAATTGTTTCCACAGTAAACATTTTACAAGCCAAAGCTCGAGCCTTTGCTATTTCTGGTTTTAAAACTTGTAATTGTTTATATGAGCTCTATGATGACTACTTCTCAATGTGGTTGATAGCCGTTAGCAGTAATAAACGATTATTACAGTACCTTCGATTCTCTAGTCAAATAGTCTGCGATATCAAGAAAAGGTTTCTACAAGAATTTACGTTTTAAGTCAGTTAGCTGATTCTCGATAACCGGAATAAGATTAGACAATAACTTCACAAAGGTAGCTCTGATCGCTTCTTGTACTTCAGGACCATGCTCGAACGTTAGATGACCTCCTGGAAATGCAAAGCTTATTCCAAAACGCACAGAATACAAATATACATACATGTATGCTAAACTGACGTCGTTAACTGTATCGCCCATATTATGCTATATCAGTGAAAAGACCAGATGAGCTACAAAACCACACCCGAGTAGAATTATAATGAAACTTAACTTTTGTAATAGGGCAATGTCGGACTCTCAGAGTCTGGGAGCAGACTGCTTGCGTGCTACTGATATATCTAAAAGTATCTGCATATTCACTGAAGCAGTGGGTCGGTAATAATGTGATCTACAACCCGATATATATTGGGCGAAGATTTAGTGTTGTGATAAACACTAATAACAGACAGAACTTAGCGACCCGGGTTTGCAAGGTAATTAGCTGACCTCACGGGCAGTTATCAGTGGTTGGTTTGTTGGGTTCAGTGATTTTCAAAGAATCCACCGTTTCGGATCAGAAATCGCCGAAAGGTTTCTATACTTGCCAAAGAAAGCCCACTTCTCGAGTGACGTGTTCTCTCTTTTATGTTTTGTAACTTTAAAAGGCCAATTCATGATAATCCCTCGAAGGCATCGTTCACTAACTAGCAAAACAACTCGACATAAAGGAATAAGATCTAGAATTTGAATTTTGTGTTGTCGTTTCACAAGCCAAAGCTCGAGCGTAAACGTTTGCTGTCTCAGGACTCCCAGGCTTTATAACATTTAATTGATTGTGTGTATTAGTTTTATGTCTGGGTGATAGTTTACCCGTAAGCAGTAGTAAAAGATTATTACGTGCGTGCGATACTGTAAATTAACAGGAATGATTTAATATGTTTGGGATAAATAAATAAGTGTAGTTTAGATTTAACATAGTTATGAAAGCTACATTTTCTTGTGCACGAATTTTCTATGCTGTTTTGTTAAGAAGATAAGCAAAATAATCTGCCCTATCAAGAAAATATTTAGCTGCGAAAATTCACGTTTAAAATCAGTTAGCCGATTCTCGATAACCGAAGAAAGATTGGGTAATATTTACGACAAGGGCACTTTGATCGCTTCTCAGTAGTACTTCAGGACCATGCTTGAACATTAGCAACGCAACTCTGCTAGAGCTGTCAACACGCAGAGGGACAGTTTGCAAGGTAATTAGCTGATCTCACGGGCAGTTATCAGTGGTTGGTTGGTTAGGTTCGGTGATTTTCAAAGAAACCACCGTTTCGGATCAAAAATCGCTGAGAGGTTTGTAGACTTCCGAAAGCTTAAGAACGCCCACTTCTCGAGTGACGTGTTCTCTCTTTTATGTTTTGTAGACTTTCAAGCGCCAATTCCTGATTATCCGCCGAAGGCACTCTACACTTATAAAAGGAACATTTAATCTCACAAATAAACGAATAATGCCTTAAGGACGATCAATTATTATGAAAAAGAGAAAAAAAGAGGAAAATCTTACAGTCGAGAAAATTAACATGTCAAAACAAATGAAAACAGTTGGGAGTTTTATTGGTTTTATTTTGTGTACTAGAGACTCAAATCTGTTGGGGCAGACTTTTAGTGTGTTCCTTTGCGTTCCAGTACGTAGACTGGTAATTCGTCAAGAGGATCTCGAATACTTAAATAGTCCCCCTAACACCAGAAGCTCTGAAGACTACAGGTAAACTCCTGGAAATCCGGAGCTTATTCTAAAACTCATGGAATACTAATATATTCGAAACTTCGTTAGCCGCATCGCACGTATTATGCTATATCAGTAAAAAGACCAGATGAGCTATAAAACCACACCTTAGTAGAATGAAAATGAAACTTACCTGTGGTAATAGGACACTATCGGACTCTCAGAGTTTGAGAGCAGACTGCTTGCATGCTAATATATCAAAAAGTATCTGCATATTCACTGAAACACTGTGTCAGTAATATTGTGATCTGCGACTATTATTGGACGAAGATTTAGTGGCGTGTTGTGTTAAATCCTAACAATAGAAAGAACTTAGCGACAGTTTGCAAGGTAATTAGCTGATCTCACGGGCAGCTATCAGTGGGTGGTTGGTCGGGTTCAGTGCTTTTCAAAGAAACCACCGTTTCGGATCAAAATCGCCGAGAGGTTTGTAGACTTGCGAAAGAATGCCCACTTCTCGTGTGACGTGTTCTCTCTTTCATTCTTTGTACACTTTAAAGTGCCATTCATGATTATCCTTCCAAGGCATTCTACACTTCTGAATAGTATATTTTTTCTCACAAATAAACGAATAAGAACGGTGAAATTTCTTACATGCCTTAAGAACAGATCAATTCTGGTGAAAAAGGGAAAACAAGAGGAAAATCTTAGAGCTGAAGAAATTAACATGTCTGAGGACAGGAAAACCATTGGATGTTTTCTTGGTAGTTTTGTGTACTAGAAACGCATAATCTGTGGGGGTGGACTTGGACAAGTGCTTTTAATGTGTTCCTTTGCGTCCCAATATAAGTCAGAGGACTGATAATTCGCCAAGAGGAACTATCTGTCGAACCTGTCTCTTAGTGTGATAGTGTGTGTCGTCATAACATTAACTTAAACAATTTTTTTAAGTGTCATTGTCTGAGAAAGTGTTCCAGGGGCCAAAAGTTGTGGTCAACCGATTTGGCTGAAACTTGGCACAGAAGTTGGTTGCAGAATGAGATATTTCAAAAGCCAATTTGGCTCACTTCTCTGACTTTTAGTTTTGGAGTTTCAGGGGGGGAGGGGGTCTCACTTTTTGCCCTTTGAGCACCAAAAACCCAGCCTTCCAGAGGACATTTTGAAAGTGCCATAAAATCCAATTGGTAAACTGTGCTTCCAAATGAATTTGACCATGAACTCTACTATAATAGAGCTTTCATTTCATATATGTAACTTTGTCCTCGAGGTATTGGACAGAGAGGAGCCTTGGGCTAGAGTTTGGCAAAAATTGATGTCAAAATTACAACCCAAAATTGCCATTTTTCAAAAACTCAGTGTATCTACCTGCCTTCTTGCATAACTTCTGTACCTATACCATTATTTACTTTAGTGACCCAGTTATCAAAATCAGTTGAGAAAAATTTGGCTTATCAAAGTTTGTTGAATTTTTGTCACAAACACTCCATGCCCCTCTAAGGCCATTTAAAATGGAATTTTGAGCATAATTCATGCCATAAACAAACCAAATTGCTGACATGAAACCCTTATTCTGTATTTGGTGAGTGACAATGAATTATTAAAGCCACATCAGGTTCATTGTTCAGAAATACTGTGATTCTTACCTTACAATTGCTCTTAAAAGACCAACATTTATCCTACAACAAAATGCGCAAGTTAACAACATACCGTGTCTAACGTAAGTAATTCAGGATTGAGGGGTGTAACAAGTTCACTAGCAGGTGCTCCCTCCCCACCCACTACCCCCCCCCCCCCCTGTCACACACACGTAGAAAACCAGAAATCTACTTTCTAGGGAAAAGTTTGAGTAAAGAAAGTGTTAGGTGAGTAATGTACTAGCATCACTAGGGAAGAGATGAAATTCATTGAGCGCCCGCAAGTAAAAAAAAATCAACAACAACCAAACGTATTTTGCTCGAGAAAGAACAATCAGCTCTGCTCGGAAAATAACAGTGTTGTAACCTGGGGTTGTGAGCTGTTTTTCAATGAACTGAACCTTCAGAGGGCTTTAATAAAAAGGTGGGTGTTTGTGGTATGTTATAATGCCAGATAAGACTCGTGCATCGATCATCCATTAAAAAATCTCTATCTATTACCTTTGCTTTATAAAGCGTAGTAAGTTGAAACCTACTATGCTTTGGGCACACGGTCATCCTTACAACATCCACCTGGTCAATTGCTTTTCCGGAACGACTGAGGATCAGTTCCCATTCAAGGACACACGTGGATTCAGTGCCTATGTGTTAGCACGCAGTCTAATTAGTTTAAATCTTCCAAGCAAATCCGATAACACAAACTTATTCGGTAGATTTTGAGACAATATTAGGACTTCATAACGATGCGAAGTAGAGAGTCAAATGCTGGAAAACATTCTCTACCATAGTGTCATTATGAAGTCGTAATACCGTCTCAAAATCGAATGTATTTTTTATCGCGATTCATCTATTTTTGTAGAAAACAAAAAATGGTTAATCAATTCATCGAGCTTCAGAATACAACGATAAATCTGAGATAGGTTTCAAACTGGGTAAAAGATTCCTAAAATTATGCCACCGCCATTTACATACTATATAACTAATTTTAAGTAATTAAAAAATGTATCCAAATAATTTTTGTAACCAAGAATTTTACCCGTGAAACAAGGCAATTTCTCGCTTAAAATGTCAACTTAATCGAAAAGCTTCGATGCAGCATGTTTGCAAAGATTTTTCTTCGACGAAACCAGCAAATATAGGAAAACGTTAGAGTTTCAAGCTCGAATTATGATTGCGTGATAAGCGTCTGCACAGGTAAAGCTGAATGTAAACAAACAGAGCGAGCAGACGAAAAACAACCTTCAAGTTATTCTTATCGCTGTTTTTGGTTCACGAGATTGCTGCGATAAAATAACTGTACTTTTACCTTTCAAAGTTAGGATTTTAATCAACCCTTTTGCCCTTTCTATGAACAATTTGTTGAATGTTAGTTTCTCTTCGCAAGAACCAAGTAAATTACCTCGGGAAATCTTCGTCACAAACAAACAATTTAAGACGACAAAATCGTAAAACATCGTGGTCTCTGTTCAATAAAAAGAGTCCACTGGATCGCGATAAAAGCCATTTGTGCGCGTGTATGATCCCTAACTGATATTTTGAATCACCTGTAGGGTTGGTATGACCAGGTCTTCCTCTTGACCCGGACGCACCTGACCCCTTGTTCTTTTCCTTCAATCATTCAGTCATGTCTATCTCGCAGGACAACAAAGGAACCATTCCTGTTTCGTGCGCAGCCCATGATGTGGCACCGCACTGATCACTTACCCCTCCAAAGGAACAAAGTGCCATCGTGAAATTACCCTCGAATTTCTTACACCTGACAAAACATACCCGCGAAACCGAAGAATAATTGGAACTCGCTCCAGTCCCCACTCTCTACTATGTCCAAAATGGCGGGCCAGTTGATACATCGTCTCAATGCAAGGCCTCGTTTGGTTATTGCATTGGCAACAAAAGCTTTTTGTTTTACTTTCTAGCTCTCCTAACTGTACATCCCTTCTTGACGGATGGTTTCATTTACTCCGCTCTAAAGGACTCTGAAATAACGGATCACATCGACACTGCTATAAACTGCAGCTTGTATGTTTGTAATATATCTATGTATGCATGGTCATGCTCATTTACTGGTGGGTATTTACAAGAACTATGCAGGCTGTTAACAGACATAGATTATATGCTAACGAACGTTTTTGTTAAGCTAACTTTATCTTGTAATCATAAAAAAATCAGGCCTGACAAAATATGGAGATTTTCCATGCTTGGAGAAACGGAAAGGAATTATGACTTGAAACTGAATATAAATCAGTGAAAAAATCAAGGATCGTTCAAAAAGATCGTTATATCTAGGTAAGGCCTTCATCATTTGTGCTGTTTGCTGGGTACTAAGTTTTGAAAGAAAACACTAAGAACCCTTGTTTTGCTAAATCAGGGTGTTTGTTGTGCTAATCAAAGGCCTTTTAGGAGCAATTGTAAGGTAAGAATCACAGTATTTCTGAACAATGAACCTGATGTGGCTTTAATAATTCATTGTCACTCACCAAATACAGAATAAGGGTTTCATGTCAGCAATTTGGTTTGTTTATGGCATGAATTATGCTCAAAATTCCATTTTAAATGGCCTTAGAGGGGCATGGAGTGTTTGTGACAAAAATTCAACAAACTTTGATAAGTCAAATTTTTCTCAACTGATTTTGATAACTGGGTCACTAAAGTAAATAATGGTATAGGTACAGAAGTTATGCAAGAAGGCAGGTAGATACACTGAGTTTTTGAAAAATGGCAATTTTGGGTTGTAATTTTGACATCAATTTTTGCCAAACTCTAGCCCAAGGCTCCTCTCTGTCCATTACCTCGAGGACAAAGTTACATATATGAAATGAAAGCCCTATTATAGTAGAGTTCATGGTCAAATTCATTTGGAAGCACAGTTTACCAATTGGATTTTATGGCACTTTCAAAATGTCCCCTGGAAGGCTGGGTTTTTGGTGCGCAAAGGGCAAAAAGTGAGACTCCCCCTGAAACTCCAAAACTAAAAGTCAGAGAAGTGAGCCAAATTGGCTTTTGAAATATCTCATTGCACCCAACTTCTGTGCCAAGTTTCAGCCAAATCGGTTGACCACAACTTTTGGCCCCTGGAACACTTTCTCAGACAATGACACTTAAGTAGCCTAATTTCCCTTTTTAATAGTGATGCCCTAGTTTTTCCATAAAATTTTACTGATTACAGTTATCGCAATTGGTAGCACTTTGTTTTCTTGTAGGTAGTTACAATATTATATAGTGTTTTATTATTCTTAGACAATTTTGATTACTCTCGCATGAGCCCTAATAAGCGTCTGATCATCCGGCTCAAAACAGCCACAAACTGAGCCTCCTGTCGAAGGCGCCTGTGAAATATGCAGAGCTGACAGTGTGGCTAGATCCAGTAGTTTTCAAAGTGGGGTGGCTGGTACCTTGGGGTTGAAGAATCATTGTGGTATGCCTCCAAAATGTCGCAATTTGCATGCGAATTGACACCTTGTTGAAAACTGTTTCACCAAAAAACGGAGAATGTCACCTGTCCAGAGCGTTTGCCTTCATTTCTGCCACAATATATCTGATCGAATTCGCAAAAGAAATGCCCGCATTGACCCAAAGACAGTCCCACTGGCCACCCCACCTGGCTAGGAGATTGGCCCCTCACGCATGCACGTGGCATGAACCACTCCAGCAGGGTGCCATGTTAACACAGAAGCCTCAAACAAGGTTAAACAACTGAGTGAAATACCCATAACCACAGTCAATATCAAGGTTATTTAACACTAAAAACTCATAGTCTAGCTAGCTGGGGGTGTCAGTACAAGACACCTTCCCCTACCCCCTACTTTTGACAGCTGGCTGCCGGCAGATAGGCCAGTGCCTGGGCCATGTGCCAGGCCAGTCCACTTTAAACGCTTATGGTAACCCGAACGAAGAGTCCAGATATCATCTTCAAAACTTCCTAGGGAATTTTCGTAGATGTTCGCAGTGAGGAAAGGATCTGTTTACATCACTACAAAGGCAATACTTTAGGACACCTTTTAATAATCAACTATCACGTAGCTAGTCGACAACAGAACAACCTAGCACACGAGGCGATGTGAAGATAACAAACTCATTACCTCATGTGAACTCAACTCAACCAACAATAATAGTCCATTATACAGCATACATTATCATAATTATCTTAACACTCCCACTTGATAACTATGTTGTATGGTAAAACAATGATCCACTCAGAATCCTAAAGCTTAACAATGGCAATCACATAATATCATGCACACCTAATAAATCTCTCAGTTTCTCAAAGGCAAATTTCGCAAGTCTTTTTTTTTATGATGTCTGCAATCATGTCCCCGGTAAGACAATAAATCACTTCAATTTCATTGTAAACAACTCTTTTGCGAACAAAATGATGATAAATGTCAATGTGTTTAGTTCGATTATGGTATTTGACATTCTTTGCCAGTTCAATGGCTCCCTGGTTGTCTTCGTAGACGGTAGTCGGGGCATCTATCTGTTTTCCAAGATCTTCCGTTAAACGGCGTAGCCGTATAGCTTCCTGTGTAGTTGAACTCAAAGCAACATAATCAGCTTCTTTAGAGGACTTGGCAACTGTTGCTTGTCTCCTGCTTGACCTACTGACTGTGCTACTTCCAATTTGAAACACATAGCTTGATATTGATCTTATTTTCAAGCATTCTCTTTTCAATTGCAGAACACAAAGCAAAAAGAAGAAAAAATCAAAGAAAAAAGAACAAGAAAATAACGACCTTCCACCAATAAACTTTAAAAGCAGTAAACAAGGATTTAATTTGAATGAATCTTTGCGTGGTTATCGCTAACTCACAGACGAGGAGCAGAGTACCGCTCCAACTTTACCGAGAGTAGCCGACGACGAACGAGATTTACCGAGTGTTACTCAAAAGGGGGGAGCTTACCAACCTCTTACTGAAGAACACAACCAAGAACTGGTGGACGAGATGTTTGGCGACTCGCCGGAGAAACGCCGAAAGAAATCAAGCAAGAGGCAAAGAATGAGACGACCGAGAACAGACGACGAGGAACCGGTTGCTTGAGAATTTGTAATGTAGTTCCTGTTGGGACAAAATGCATGTACAGTGAACCACCAATTCCTTTAACAGAAGGGGGGACACAAATGGTGTCTGTAGCCCCGGGGGGTGGGTTGCAGGTTGGTGTAACGCTTCTCTGGGATACGAGGAAGAATGTTTCTCTTATAATGTACATCCACAGGGGTTACCTTACAAAGGTGACTTTCATATTGGCAAAAGATTCAAAATTCAAAATAACAAAATCGCCGTTTTGACGGGGTATGGAATTTTCGCACTTCCGTGGCCCTTTTTATACATGTTTACCCCTGAACTCTCTCCTCTTTTTCCCTTCCCCCTCCCCCCCCCCCTTTCCTCCACTCCCTACTCCCTGGAAAAATACGCACTGTTGAACTTCCAACGGTTTGAAACTGTTCACGTGCAGTGAGCGAATATTTAGGATTTAAATATTCAGTCTCTTCAAGTTAGGGATGCGGGATGCAAACGGCCAAAGTTCGGTTTTAAACCGCAGTTTAATCTGGATGGCCGGACATGACCATTTGCGCAAATTTTACTTATTAAGTGTGAATATCGCACTGTGGCCTTCTTGATCGAAATGTTTCTATGTCGGCATTCCAAATGCCAGCTTAAAGGCACATTTACACAGGCAATATTTCGTGCATCTGATCTTGCAGTTTTGTTGCAACATAGATTGCATGAGTAATTGCCTAATGCAAACACTTCCTCAAATGTGCTTGTCCAGCGACGTTTTAGCCCCCAACAAGCGTTTTCGAAGATTTCGAAATGATTGCGGCAACTTAACACTGTATCGATTCCTCGCAAGGGTGCAACTTCCGTGCAAGTCAATTCCCAGTGTAACATGTCTGAACGAAAGGCTGAAAGGTACATTTTTCTTGAAGCCATGATCGGGCTTAAGAGAGACCGCCCGTTCCACAGTGTGCTGTCTGTTTTAGGAAAATCAGCTGCTTAGCCGGGAGCCCCGATTTAATCCTGCACGTCACTTACCTTTGGATATACTTCAGTTTCTCCATCTTCTTTTTACATACTTCACATCAATATTATCTTAATCCTAGTAATTCCTGTGATTTCTCTTTTCTTTAAAAAAGAGAGAGATGAGAAATCAACAAAGTTGGCTGTGATTGTTAACGGCCCAACTATTTCGATTTGAATGTTGCATGATTTCATTTAATAACACAAATAGAGTCAATTTTCAATTATAAGGGATCAATTTTTTCCCTTGAGAATATGAGGTATTAAAAACCCCATTCTCTTCTTCCATTATCCATTTCGCTTTATTGAATTAGCGCCTGTTTACAAGCAGAGAGGGTTACCCCAGCAAACAGGTTACCCTAGCATTCACATATTTCGTCATACTTTTTCTTCGTTCTGTTTACAAGGCAGCTAGGGTACGTTTACCCGGGTAGGTGGGTTACCCTATCTGCGTTCTAGGGTTACCCTGGCAGGCGGGTTAACTTTTTCCCTTGTAAACACTCCAGGTAGGTTTAACCTGCCTACCCGGGTTAACTTTCTTTGTTTCCAGACCCTCTGAGTGTAACCGCGCATTAGTTGTCCCGGGTTGTAGGGTTAACCCTACCTGTGAAATTTTGCTTGTAAACCCGGGCTATCTTTTGCCCTCCAGCTAGGGTTAACCCGCTTGCTAGGGTAACCCTCCCTCCTTGTAAACAGGCCCTTAGATTTTCCCACAACAGACGAAGGAAACGCCGTATGCTTAGCTGCGAGATCATCGATACAAACATATGTTATATACTATTTAAATACAGCAACGTATAACCTCCTTTCGTATAATTTTATTTTAGTTAAAAAAAAAATATTTAAAGGATGTAAATCTGCACTCTTACAAGAATTTATCTTAAGTTAATTTAAACCGTTTAAACTTCATGTGGTTATTGAAATTCAGTCTGAAGACGTACATTTAGAATATTGTAGACATGATGATAGATGCGAATGCAGCCATAACACTACCAGAAAAAAGACCTGAAAACATTTTCAGGCTTTGAACGGGATATTGGAATATCGCCTTGTGCTATTTATGTATTGTTGTATTTTATTGTTTCAAAAATGGATCGGGGTATAAATAATCATTTTATTTTGACAGAGAGCAAACTGGTGAATTGAATACTTTAAAGCTGGCAAGTTTTAAAGTGAACTTTTGTACAAAGGAAGTTATTTATTGCACTAAGCAAGTGTGCTTTATGTTTTAGTTAGCAGAGTGTTCAATTAAATGCTTAGCTTGTAAAAAAGCTTCATATTTTTTTTAGTTTTAGTTTTTGCCCGCATTGCAAATGCAGAGGATAATTGTTGATATGTATTGCAATTTCATATAGCTCAATAAAAATAACGTTTTCTGCTTAATGTTGAATTATATTCCAGATATAAGGTGATTCCTCTGAACTGCATTGCGCATCCTGTGCACGATTTTCCATTGGTGAACGCATGCGCACGAACGCGTGTAGCTGATGAATCAATCAGCGGCTTCCCCCCGGGGGGGCCACCCCCAAGACACCCGCAGGAACCTAACGACATTTGTCGAGATTGTCAGATATTTGTTGCCCGAGGTTGTGGAGGGAAACATCACTTTTGTTCACAGAGATTGAGTTCCAGGGGGAAGACCCTGGGGATTTGCTGGTCAGCGGTATACCCTATCGAAGATCCCCGGATGTTGTTCGAGGTGGTCACTTCGCGTCCTCGTCGCACGAGCCGTCGCACGAGATTTAGGGCTTGAATTAACCAAGTTTCGTCGACATGCCTGTTTACAACGCTTGGAGTTCAGAAATAAGAAGAAAGCTGTTCTGGTGAATTCTTTAGAAGTAAAACCAACTGCACTGAAATACAACAAACTTCAAATGAGGGTCTAAGGAAAGCAAATAGCTGGTTTTTGTGCCTAAAATTCGTACATTTGTGCGTTAACGGGAACACTGGTCCTTATTGTTGCACCCAGGGGGGCAGGAGATTTGTCAGAATTCTATGGTTGGCCATTCGTTTCAAAATTACAACAAGGTATATGGGGGTTTTTCTGCCGTGTACACTTGTTCACATACGTTACGTATGGGTTTTAAGCTCATATATACGGCCGTTTAGATCGCGTATATACGCATTTTTAAAGGACCACATATTTGCGTAAACTCAAGCGCGGGGATATGCGAAATAAATGCCCAAATATACGCGTCCTACAAAGACCCATATATAAGCGTGCTAGAATGCGCGTATATGCGGGTCTCGTAAATTGCGTTGTATATGCTAGCGCGAAATGTGTCTTCTAAGAGAATGGCTGTTCGTATATGATAGCAATCAATATGGCGGTAGAGGTGAAATACCTAGTCTCGGTCTATCTGCTATTCAGTGTTTGTTACTGCAGCTCTCCAGTGACTGAAGTTCTAGAAACAGTTATGCGTCTTGTGAATGGCTGTTCAAGTTTTTCATCCTCACACTGATCGTAACACGGCAGAGAATTTGTGAAGAGTTGCTGTGGATTCTGTTCACCGTTTATTTATTCATTGGACTGAGGTGCCCAAGCGAATGCTGGGAGAATTCTGCCTCTTGAACTGCTGGTGAGACAAATTCAATACTTAGTACATAGACGGAAAATGTTTGCACTAACAGCAGATTCATGTACCTCAGTACGCCCCATAACGCTTTGCCAACTGTATGGACTATCAGCTTCTGTTGGAAGTGTGTGTCGTCCAGCCTATAAAATATCAATACCTATCGAGGGGAGTTCTTAAGGAAAAGAATAAGATTTACTTGGTCCCAGATATCAAGATTAGTTTCTAGAGCCACTCGTTGGCGTAGAGTTAGAAACATTCAGTCATTCTGCAGTTGATGTTATTATACGATTTAGACGAACTGATCATTCGAGAAATAAGACTGACGTGGGTTCCCCAATTCTGGTATCAGTATCAAGCTGGGTCATTTGTGAAGTAGAAATATCTATGTTCAGCGTCAGCGTGTAAGAGAAAGTTTTTTTCGAACTGACCCAGCAGGGCCTAATAGGTGGTTCAATACCCCCACAAGGCGTGTTTACACCGTCAGGGGGCCTAATTCTCTCTGGCACATTGATGGACTACACTGCCGTTTTTAGACTTTAAGTTGTACAACAAAAAATTCTGCTGCGACTGGGCTCGCTCTCTTCTTATTTGCTGTGCAAAGTTATGGATTGCCCTCTAGAGTGTGTTAAGACGAAGGGGATGAAAATTTAGGGCTAGGAAGAGCTATACTATGGCACAGGGGATTTAATAGGGAAAGCAAAATTACTGGGTTGTCTGTACACACCCAGTGAATTGAGTGTCTCTGGAGAGAGGTCTTCATTGGAGTCGGTCTAGACCCTGTTCTACCAGATGGAAGAAAATGGCATCCTGGAATCGACCATCAAAATCGATCTGTTCTGTTTGCATTACATATTTCTTTCCAGAATTAACACCCAGTTAAACCTCCTAGTCAAGGCAATAGTAATCCTGTACGCACAGAGGGCCACTGGACTCCTCGACAAATGTGGGTGTACACAGTGATTTCATAAGATAAATGTAATACTGGAAATACTAGCTGTCAGGGACACATTTGATGATAACACCCAACCAGATGAATTAACTGGTGAAGACCCATAGGACATACACTAAAATCACGTTCTGTTTCCTAAAACTCCCCTTGAGATAATGATATTTCATAGGCTGGACAACCCACTCTTCCATTAGAAGCTGATACAGTTGGCAAAGCCCTAATAGGAGGACTGAGGTGCTTGAAAATGCTTTTAATGCAAACATTTCCCATCTAAGTAGTAAATGTTGCATTTGTCTCACCAGCGATTCTAGAGGCCGTATCCTCTCAGCATTCACTTGGGCACCTCCAATGAATCAACTAAACGATGTACAGAATAATCCACAGTAACTTCACGACAATCAGCGTGAGGACAAAATCTTGAACAGTCATTCAAAAGACGCATAACTGTTTCTAGAAGTTCAGTCTCCCGAGAGCTGCAGTAACAAAAATTACATAGCAGATAGATCAAAACAAGGCATTTTACCACTGCCGCCATCTAAGTTTAAGTAATTTTCATCGCTATCATACGCGAACAGCCATTCTTTCAAAAGGCACATTTCGTGCTAGCATATACAACGTAATTTACGAGACCCGCATATACGCGCATTTAAGCACGCGTATATATGGGTCTTTGTAGGACACGTATATTTGGGCAGTTATTTCACATATCCCCGCGCTTGAGTTTACGCAAATATGTGGTCCTTTAAAAATGCGTATATACGCGATCTAAATGGTCGTATTGCCGCTTTTCATGTGACGTCATCATTTTCCAAAATAAGAAATTACCAATCCTTCTGAAGTTTTAGCTTCATCAGATGTAAGCTCCTTTAATAACTTGATGTTTTGCAGCGTTTAAGCTCGACAGGGTTCCTCATTTTGAAATAGGGCACGTTTGAATTTCCAAGTTTATGTGTTGTGTGACATTAAAATGGCAGCCCGATAAGGCTCTCGAATGGTCAAAAAGATGAGTTATTGCTGAAGTTTCTGCTAACTAAACAGTTGTTGCTCTAGAAAAACTATTAATTTCAATGGGTCGGAGCTCTAGAGTTATAAATTTTCGTTTCAATGGCAAAACTCAATGACAGATGTTTCTGTTACTTTACGGCCGCCGTGTTTGTGTCCCTTCGAGGGGCACAAACATAGCGACTCCATGCAAAGCTCTACAAATTTGTGTGAAGTACTTCTCCGAATAGCGGGAGAATGAAAAACTGCACAGACCTAAATCTTGGCGAGGTTGTTTATATATCAATCAACTTTCATATCCACAATTTTTATTTTTGATGGCGTGGCACTGCAAACCAGCCATATACAGGCTTAAAACCCATACGTAACGTATGTAAACAAGTGTACGCGGCAAAAAAAAAAACCCGCGTATACCCGTTGTAATTTTGAAACGAATGGCCAACCATAGTATTCCTCTGCCCTATACCCAGGGGGATTTGATGAGGTTTGAAAGGGCATTTGGACAAATCTCCCAGAGTCCCCGGGAGTGGCCCCCAGGGGGAGGCCGCTGATTGATGCATAACACCTAGAACGTCGAGGAAAAGGTGGTTGTTATTCATCGTGGTAGATGCAATAATAAAGTGTATTATCGTTTGGCTCACGATGTAGTCACTTGAGATGTAGATCGCGACATTTCGACTGCTTACTGCTGGTCTTCTTCAGGCGATAAGGTCGACTGATTGCACGGTATCATTTATATCACAAAGGTCGGCCGTGATTGGTGCATTTCGATCCTCCTATTGTTCCATTGTTCCGGCGAGTAGCTGTTCCCTCAGTGGTCGGCTGTTGTACCGTTCTCCTGTTGTTGTGTTTTTTGATCGTAGGCATCCATGCTTCAGGAATTTCAATTCCACTATCCCTGTTGATGTTATTAGGGTGAATTCTTATGTGAATAGCTTCCTTGACCCTACATGTGTACCAGTGAGGATCTCGATCAATACTCTGTGTAAAATTATGTGGTTAACCGCAATATACCGCCATTCAAAGAAAAGATTAATATTCTGGTGTATTCTGTTGGAATGTTGTAAAGCGCATGTAGAGAGCTCCTTAATTTACTTTGTAATTCAATTAAAATAGAGTGTAATGTAAGAGCGTGAGAGGCGCGGTGACCTCATGGTTAGTGCGCTCGTCTCCTGATCGAGCGGTCTCGGTTCAAGCTCTAGGGGTGGCGAATGGTCCTTCAAAAACTCTGGGTCTCGCAAAATTTTAGTCGAATTTTACGGCTCTCGCAGTCTCGTTTTTTAAGCGGTTATGTGCGTCTCGCAGTCTCGTTTATTACACGGTGTCTCGGAGTCTCGATTTTTTGCAAGGTTAAGGGTCTCGAAGTCCCGATTCGTTTGTTTGTTTTTTAGCGGAGCTCCGGCGGCCCAAAGGGCCGCCAAGCGGAGCACCATACCCGTATAGGAAAGAAAAGGAAATCCGTGAGTTCATTTTCTCATGGTTACCTTGGCTAGCGGTATTGTTCTTGGACGCATACGCACGACGGAGTCGCGCAACATGGCGGTCATACTCCAAATAACAGGTTAACAGAGACATGCAGCCTTGGTTTACCGTGTACTTCTTTGATATTGGACATCCATGTTATGATCAATTAACACCTGTCAAAACAAGGTATCCGCTGACCAGTATCACGTGACCATATCGCGGGCTCAAGTTTACAGCTCATTGAAGTCGCGTGTTGTTTTGAAGTTGGCCGCGACCAAGTGCTGGTTTTGATTGGATCGCGGGCTCATCTCAGGTTAACTTGGTGAAAACAGGGCAGGTTAACCGTTTAGCCGGCTCGCGTTAACCGGTTAGCCGATTAACGCTAACCCTAACCTATACAAATGTTTCCTGCTGCTTTGTTTTGTGTATAAAGTGATTATTCAAACTCAAAACAGAAGGCCAAAAACTATACACAAAAACTCAACGCAAAGTTACAAAACTCAAATCAAAATTCTACCTTTTCCTGGGTTAGCTTAATTTGGCTCTGAACAACCCGGCCCAGGAGCTACGCTTTTAGGCTGGCCTAAATCTATGTATTAGATCTGATGTCTCGTACAAGGGTTTAGAACAAAAGGCTTCTTTGTAAGACTTTCGTACAAACTCATTCTAGCTCATTCTCATAGCTCTCGACCAAATCTGGGGCTCGAATTTTAAGAGTCTGAGCGTCTCGCGCTCGCACTCAATACACTTTGAAGTCTCGGTCTCGCAAACTAAAAAGTCAAAATGTCTCGGGCTCGCAAAGAAAAACGCTAGTCTCGCCGTCTCGCAAAGTCTCGTATTTATCATTCGCCACCCCTAGCTCTAGCCGGGGACATTGTTTTGTGTTCTTGAGCAAGACACTACTGTCACAGTGCCTCTCTTCATTCAGATGGATAAATGGGTTCCGGTGAACTTAATACTGGGGGGTAACCCTGCGATGGACTAGCATCCCATCCAGGGGGAGGAGAAATTCTCCTAGTCGCCTCATTCCAATACCTTCACCTTTCTGATTACTAGGATTCCTAAGAAGAACCTCGGGGTCAAATAAAAACAAACAAACAAACAAACAACCAAACAAACAAACAAGCAATACTAAAGCGAACATCCTCGTTGCGCTTTAAACAGCACTGTGGCCACCGCGTCTTGCTCGCGAAGGATCGCTTTTTCTCTTGGAATTCCGCAAAAAGTACCTTCCGAAGCCGAGTTCTGGAACTGATCTCTATTTCTACGGAAAATGCAAGTTTCTGTCGGCTGTTAGAGGGACTCTTACAGGCAAAGCTACAGTTCTGAACCACGATAACCTAGTGAGTGAGGCTAGCGTTCTGCCATTTGTTAAAAGTTACGTAATATCACCGCGCCAAACATAAGACAAATAGAATTCATGTTGCCGTGTGTCTCTCCGGTAACAAATCACAGAAGACGTCATCTGTGATCAGTTACTGAACAGACAAACTGCAACATGGAATCTATTTGTTAAGTAGATACATGGGGCTGAGGAACGCAAAGAGTCTTCAGTGAGTAGTGTTAAGTAAGCTTCGCAAAAAAAATAATTCAGTCTAAAACAACTTATACGAGAAAAATGAGGAGCCTTGCCATAACGGTTGATGTTTTGAAGTAAATTATTTCAAGCAAATTACAGATTTGGAATTAGGGAGAGCTTAAAAGGACTGGATGTCCTGCGCGGTGTAACAACTAATCCATGCTACAGAAGCTGGAGTTAAGTGGAGAGCATTCAATTCCACCGCAATGAAAATGCTAGTTTATATTCTAAGGTGCAACCAGACTTAATATTCAAAGAGAATTGGACTTGAACAATTTTCCCCATACTGTGTTTATTATTATCATTATCATTATCATTATCATTATCATTATCCTTATCCTTATCATTATCATTATCATTATCATTATCATTATCATTATCATCACTATCACTATCACTATCACTATCACTATCATTATCATTATCATTGTTATTATTATAACCTATTTGCATTCGATTTTATTTGCTGCCGTTTTACTGCTCTATAATTTTTTAGACTTAAATGCGAGTAATGCTGTTCTATCCACTGATACTCATTATTCCGGTGCCATTGTAAAATTATGTATGATTAAAGGCATATACTTATATTTATAGCCCAATTAACAGCAAAAAAATTAAGGCCTCCTAAAAGGTATTGTGAATGGCCTTCAGATTACACGATATTTCACTGAGTTTACGTTCCTCTTTTTTTAAATGCATTGGAAGATCACCAAAAGGCAGGGGTCGCTTTTTTTGGTCGGCTAATCATGTGTATTCAATCCACTTTGAGGTTTTCCATTGCTGTCCTATTTCGTCTTACTTCCTTCATGTTATCTGGTACCTGACTGAGCTTAGACATGTAAACTTAAACATGGCAAAATATTCTGCTGCAACTGGGTTCTAATTGTCAATTATCAATAGCAGCGGCTTCTAAACCTAACAAGTCGACTTTTCAACTACAGCTCGCTAATTCTAAACCCACCTACATACACTACAGAAGCAAGACATCCGCCTTCCCCGTTTTCCCGTTAGTTTCAATCAGTTATATTCTTCATCGCTAGCTTCTTCTAGACACTACTAACGATTTCTTAAGGTGAAGGTTAGCCTTCTAAAACAGCCGTCCCTTTTCGCTCCTCACCCCGATCGCGATTGGCTTTTTCATTTTTATGTTTATTTTTATTTTTGTTTTTATTTTTTATTTTGTTTTATTTTATTTACTTATTTATTTATTTATTTATTTTTTTGACGTCCTTCTTGCGAAATGCTACTAAGGGGAGGGAGCGAGGAAAGACGCTGTTTTATACAGGCTAGGTTAAGGTAGAAAAAAGTGAAAGGAATGTTAAGAAGACTGCTTAGTTCACAAGTTATAGCGACACTTGACACGTGTGTTTCATACTTGTATAACATTGAACTCTCATAACCCTCAGACGAACAACGTTAGGAACTATTCCAAGTCTCCCCCCTCCCCATTCCCCTTATATTCTTTTACCACCGTTTAGTTATGGCAATCCACCAATGGGGTTCTCACGTTTTCAAAAGGCTTCTTTAATTTTCAGATGTTTCACTGGCAACAGTACAGTGTTTTGTTTTCCAGATCCAGTGATATGCTCTTAGGTTTTAATAACACTTTTTTTCAAGTTCGCGTTAGTACCGAGGTAACATTGGCTTACTTAGGTGTCCCATTGTTTTTATTTTAGCTTATAATAACAGGCTGGGCTAATACACAGGACGGCAACCGTAAACGTGAACCAGAGAGATATTTCGACACTGTTTTCTAAAAAGCTGTCTGTTCCTTGCAAGACTATGCAAAATTTGCTTGTGTTGATGACTAAAAAGACACGCACATACCTGTAGTGCGGTTGCAGTAGTATAATCTTGTTCGACCAAGGGTTAATATTTTTTTTGTTGGTCAAGTAACTGATAATTTCTAAACTTCAAAGGAGAAGGTCACTCCATAAAACGTTTTTTTTTTTTTCTGTCAACGCTAATACAAATCTTGCACTAAGTTTAGCCACTCACCGAAGTTTCAGCCTCTGAAGTGCAGGTTTTCCTTATGAAATTCGTTTCCAAAGAAGCCCAAAATTCGACATCGTTGCCGCCATTTCGAACAGTACTCTGCAGCCAAGCCGCGTTTTAGTGACGTCATTTTGTCCAAATGGCTTCCGACAAGCCTTTTACTACCACTCTGGGTTATGGCTTCTCTTGAGCCACATTATTTTGAGACAAACATGCTCCAAACTCCGAAATGACAGCTTTGAAGATAGTGACGAGGATAATTGCTAGAAAAAATAGATTGTGCTGACCTTGTGAAGGATGAAAAGTCACTTGCAGGTTTTTCTCCTTCCCGCCAATTTCAAGTCGAACGGAATGACGTCACATAAACACTGCCTGGCTGCAGTCGCTTCTTACGAAGCGAATTTTTTCAGGACAGCGGGCATTTCAGAGGCTGAAACTTCGGTGAGTGGAAAAGCTGAATGTTTACTTGCTATAGGCGAAGACAAAAAAATGTAAGTTTTTAGGAGTGACCTCCTCCTTTAAGCTACAAATGTGCATCTAAAACCACGGTTTCAGAGCTGGAAAGAGCACGTTTTAAATAGCCAGAAAACTAAAAATTTTCAGACCAATGCCGCATATACGGTGGAGAATTAATGACGATTTGAATATTGCCAAAAAATAAGAAGGTTTTGAATGGAAGCGAGGAAGCTTTGCCCTCCAGAAACCTTTTCCGTTGTTTAAAAATCAATAGAAAAGTTAGCTGCTGGCATATAACTATTAGAGATCGGAAGGTGAGTAAAAATCAGGGAGAATGGAAAATTCTAGGTCCTTTAACCCAAAGGCAGAGATTGTATGGCAGCTTGAAAACCTGAAAAATTACAAGAATTTGCAAGGAAAACCACTGGTGTGTGACTGGAAGGCAAAGCGTCATTTCCCAATACAAATCCTTCTAATTTCTAACGTCCACAACAATCCCCTCTTAAAAAATATTACCCTGAAAATTTAGATGTAAGCTTATTTGTAAATGTTCTTTCCGTTTCTGATATCATCATTCATTACCAATGAGTAAATTAGTGTGTTCTTGAAATGCACGTCACGTGAACAACTGTTCAAAAGACCTATTTAACTGCACTTGCCAGATCTCATGG